>NW_015505849.1:466906-482262 GCF_001515645.1 Sinocyclocheilus grahami
ATATCTCTGTCTTATCCGAATTTAATAGGAGAAAATAATTGGTCATCCAATCTTTTATATTTTTAACACACTCTGTTAGCTTAGATCATTTAGAAGTTTCATCTGGTCTCGTTGAGATATATAGTTGAATAACATCAGCATAACAGTGGAAACTAATCCCGTATTTTCTAATAATATTACCAAGGGGCAACATGTATATTGAAAATAGCAGAGGACCTAGGCCAGATCCTTGTGGCACTCCATATTTTACTGGTGATCATTGAGATGACTCCCCATTTAAATAAACAAAATGGTAGCGGTAGGATCTAAACGATCTTAAAGCCTGCCCTTGAATACCTGTATAGTTTTGTAATCGATCTACGAGTATGTCATGATCTATGGTATCGAACGCAGCACTAAGATCAAGTAAAACTAGCAATGAGATGCAGCCTTGGTCTGACGCAAGAAGCAAGTCATTTGTAATTTTAACAAGTGCAGTTTCTTCATAGAAACTCTATGAAATTCTTCATAGAGATCACAATTGAGCAGACACAACTTTTTTCAAAAATTTTAGACATAAAAGGAAGATTTTAAGATTTCTGGTGAATATGGAAAACTATGAGTCTGAAAACACTGCAGTACAGTTAAAAACACTCCGAGGACAAACCTACGCAGCACTGTGCCACATGATCAGGAATGTCATCAAAAATCTCCCTTAGTGATAGACTGCACTGCTTGAATATAGAAGTGAAAAAAGAAGCATTAAAAGAACCTTTATATATTTAGTTTGAAGCTAGTACATCTACACTGTGCTATTTCTTAGTGTGCTGAGGACATCTACTGGCATTACATTTGTTACATGATCACTTTCTTACTCTGGGCTATAAGATCCAGTTCATCAAAGCTCTCAACCACCATAGCAATGGTGCAAATCACTAAGGATGAACAGCCGCCTCAGTTGATTTGTGTCCTCTGCCCACCCATCTCGCCCATGTTCCACTGTCTAAATTGCTAAATGGTGTTATATTTCCTAGCTCTTTTTCTGAATGCATGAGAGATTTGTTGCTGTCTCTCTCTCAGGTGAATGTGCAAAGTGTAATGCAGACTTATGGCTGCTCTGTTCCTCTTTCCTGACATGGCAAAAAATTATCTGCCGCTCCATTTGTCATAGCTCCTCGCACTGGCACCAGCTTTGAAATGACCTTCATTAAATTGATATTTTCCTGCAATGCAGATTGAAACATTCATTGTCTCCTCCTACACACTCTGACCGGTGTAATAGGCATGAGTGTCTGGAGTAATTTTTATAGCCTCTTTTAGAACATCGTTCACTCTCCCACAAGTTATTCTCCATACTTATTCTCAAGTATGTATGCACACTTTTCAGAAACATACATAATAGGCTTTGTTGTGCAACATCAAGGCTGCACACATGGCCCAGTTTTTCTGTCAGGGAGCTAAGTGAAATATGGTTACCTATGGCACCATGGTGAACTTTTGAGAAAAACTTGGGCAGGTTTTCACAGGACACTGTATGGCAAATGACATGGCATGTAAGTAGTGGCAAATATTGCATGCTAAAACATGCTTTAGCTCCTAAAACAAGTACAAACGTTAAAGGAAAAGTTCACTCAAAAAGTAAAAATTTGCTGTAAATGTACTCACCCCAGGCCTTTCAAGATGGTCACCAATGGATCCTCTGCAGTGAATGGGTGCCATCAGAATGAGCTCAAACAGCTGATGAAAACATTAGAATCATTCACAAATAATCCACATGACTCCAGTCCATCAATTAATGTCTTGTGAAGCAAAAACCTGCGTGTTTGTAATAAACAAATGCATCAAAACGTTTTAAACTTAAAATCTTTGCTTCCAGCTAAAATACCAGTACTCTATACACAATATTGCTTTCTTCATTGAAAAAATATGTTTTGTCTGAATCAGGCAAGATATATGAAGAGATCAAGCACTGTTTACAAGTGAAAACAGTCCAAAACAGTTCTAAACAAATATGTTAGTGTATTTTGAAGTGAGAAGACAACAGGGATGGATTGGAGGAAACGTTATTATGGCTTATGGACTGGTATTTTGGCCAGAAGGGATGTTTTAAGTTAAACATTTTAATTATATGTTAAACATTAATTGATAGACTGGATGGAACTGTCATTGTGACGGCACCCATTCACTGACTGCAGAGGATCCATTGGTGAGCAAGTGATGTAATGCTAAATTTCTCCAAATCTGTTCCCATGAAGAAACAAACTCATCTACATCTTGGATGGCCTGATGGTGCAGACATTTTCTGCAAATTTTCATTTTCTGGTGCCGTTTATTTCCAAGATTTCCATTCACAAACATTCACTCTACAAAGTGTAAGCCTTTTACCATTAGTTTGATGTTTGATGCATATGATGCTGCTAAACATGTAAAACTTATGTATATGTATAACATATAAAACTTATGTATATGTATAATACTAAGCGCTACTGATTACCAAACACTTGGTACATGTACACAAGTAAGTTTAGGAATATAAGCTTAAAATATTCATGAAATTATGCGGTATCGCTCTCCACTAACATCATATGATACAGTATATTAAGATTTTTCTCAGATATACAGATTCAATTTTCTGTTCCATTTGCAAGCAATTTGCTTAAATATGCAATGACACCCTTGGATAATTAAAAACAAGACAATGCCACTTTTTGGCAGAATAACAAAAATAAATAAACAAATATTTTTTAAAAGCCTGGGCATTGGTATCACATTCATTACTGGCCAGCAAATTAATTATGAGTATACTAATTAACAGTCTGATTAACCAAGCGAATGGAAAGCTGCCAGAAGTTACAGGTTACATTTAGGCTTTGCACTGTAATCCTGCACATTTTGAATATCATTTTTGTTTTCTTATATGTTTGTCAACAACCTGATGATCCGTGTTATCCAATGTAATTTGAGAATTTTCCAGAGCGCATCTTGTGTTTTAAAGGGATCACCCAGAAATTTAAATTTTGTCATTCCAAACCTGTATGATTTTCATTCTTCTGTGAAACACACACATTTTTTTTTACAGAACATTGGGTTCCATACAATACTGAATCCCACTGACATTCATTGTATGGACACACAGACTGACCGGCTGACACAACACAATTTTCTAAATATCTTCTTTTGTGTTTCACAAAAGCAAAAAATGTCCAACAGATTTGGAATGACAGGGGTTAGGATGCTGCTAAGCCCTATTTGTCTATGAGTAGAAGAGTACTGTATTTTATTCATAAACTCAATGACATTTTTTTCCTATTTACCCACTTGAAACACAATAAAATGAAATTACTTATTTTTAGTGACCGCAGAGACATTTTTGTTTCAATAGTTATCACTCTGACAGGTGAGTTCTGTGTGCTCCTACTGGAAAACAAGCAGCATGCCATGAAAAAATTACAGAGCAACTCTGAGAAAAGTAGCAATAATTTCGGAACTCCTTTAAAAACTCCTTTAGCAATTTTCTTAAGAAAGTTATAGTGTAAAGCTATAGTGATCCATTGAACTGCCCAAATTCAAGGTCTATTAAATTAAAGGCTTTCTGAAAGAAGTCCAAGATTTACAGTCAGATCTTGGAAATGGAAAATCCATTTGAAATTTGCAGGCATTTCCCATCATAAGATACATGGCATTATGGCCTGCATTCTCTTTTCATAAATACAAGGCTCTAAAAAAAATACTGTATTCTCTCTGAACATTTTATTTCTACTGTAAAAAACATTGTTTAGTATCTGTAAATATTTGCACTATTCTTGAGGTATGCTGATAATCCTACACTTATAGAGGTAAAATTTCGCAAACTTGCGCTCCTTCATTTCACATAGGCTATAGGCATCTTTTTCTCATCAAAATCCAAGTGATAATTGCCATTATAACAAACGAATCTCCAATCACAGTTCAAATTTCAAGTGTTGCTCTCTTTCAAGAAAAAAATAAAAATAAGGAAAGAGATAAGGAAAAACATCTTATATTGGAGTAGAACCTGCACTTGAAACTCAAGGTAAACTTAATTCAAGGTAATCAGAAAAAAAACACAAGGAAAATGTCCCCAGGTTACGTATTTAAAGTCTAGGTTACGTACGTAACCCTCATTCCCTGATGGAGGGAACGGAGACGTTATGTCGAACGACATATGGAGTCTCACTTGGGAGGCCAATCATCTCTGAGTTTAAGAGAAAACGTCAATGAAAACTGGCTAGTGAATTTTGCATACCTGAGCCACTCCCCATTCATACGCGTATAAATAGGCGACAGGTGCATCCACTCTTCAGGTTTTACGCTGAGGAGCCGAGAACATGTCCCGGCAACAGCGAATGGTTCAAGTTTGTGGCATGGGGACATAATGTCTCCATTCCCTCCATCAGGGAACAAGGGTTACGTACGTAACTGAGACGTTCCCTATCTGTCGGTCACTACGAGTTATGTCGAATGAAATATGGGGTCCATGGAAAACGCCACAACCTGAACACCGTCACAACCCTGTGGCGCTGCAATTGTTGACAAGCCGTGGCGTGCCACAAAAGCTACGCTAAGGTAGTAACCTTCCCAAAGCCCCAGGACAAATTCACTGACCTTGGTACCGAAGGGGACCAACGGTGAGTACATCGCTGCTGGAGAAGGCCATGCTGCTGTTCCGTCCACAAAAAAGTTTTTTTGAAGGGATTTCAACCTTCAGTGAAAGATTGCTTCAAATCTTTCCTATTTGTTCTTTCAGCCTGGCAGAATGATGGGGAAGCGAGCCTTAAAGGGATAGTTCACCCAAAAATGAAAATTTTATGTTTATCTGCTTACCCCCAGGGCATCTAAGATGTAGGTGACTTTGTTTCTTCAGAAGAACACATTTGATGATTTTTAAGTCCAACCATTGCAGTCTATCAGTCTTATAATGGATGGCAATGGTAACTAAATCTATGAGAGTAAAAAAAACATGCACAGACAAATCCAAATTAAACCCTGCGGCTCGTGACGACACATTGATGTCCTAAGACACAAAACGATTGGTTTGTGCCAGAAACCGAACAGTATTTATATCATTTTTTACCTCTAATACGCCACTATGTCCAACTGTCTTTGTGCGCGCGCACGGCTTCCGGTGCGTGAGGTGTGTACGCGCTCTGGCGTAATTTACGCAAGCGGCGGAAGTGATCTCTCGTGCGTATATGTCACTCATTGTTTACACAGTGCACAGTTATTGTAGGTACGATGGCTAATCAAATGGTACTTACTTGCGCTTATCCGGATTGTTCAAACCAACTTAAAACTAAAAGATTAGTTTTCTCTCGCGCCAACTCATTTGAGAGTTATGACTTTCCACGTATATTCCCAACTTCTGAGCCTGCTCGCCTGAAGTTATGGTTGATTGCTTTTCAGCTGGATATCAACACACTGTGACGAGTCGGCTGCCTCCCCCTAATTATCAGCATCACCCCGTCCCTTAATCGCCGCCCTTCGCCAGGCTCCCGACATGAGTGGGGGCGTGTGATGGGGCACACCTGAAACGAATGGAGCCTCATCACCGCCGCTGTTTAAATGCCGAGCGCGCCTCTCCTCGGGAGACCGGTCTCTTCCCCGTGCATGCACGCTGGTGTCCTCGTGGGTCCAGGAGGGGTGCGTAGAGGGACTCCCGTGCCGCCAGAGTCGTGAGCTGCCGGACCCGCAGTCTGGACGAGAACCGCACCCATTACACGGCCGTTGGGCAAGGATGCTGGGCCGTCTAGTCCCTTAGAGAAGGACGAAGGACGAAGGACGAAGGACGAAGCCGCCGTCCCTCGCACCCCGGACCGGAGAGGGGAGCGCGTGCGGCCGCCAGACTCCGCCCCTTACCTGGACCCTTCCTTCCTGACTACTGCCCTTCCCTTCAAGAAACCCGCAGCACGACGAGGACACCAGATCCCCTGTTTATTTTGAACACTTGATTCCCTTTTTTCTGGACACTTTGTTTATTTTCTGTTAATAAACGCCTCTCCGAGGCCTGACGCCACACCTACTGTTTGGACTGACCCAGGGGGCAGTACTACATATGAAATAGGTCTCTGAGGCAGGTCCTACCTTAGAGAAGGGATGGAACATCTGCCAGGAGAGACTGACAGAGCAGGTCTGTCAAAGGAAGACACAGGTTTACCCGAGAGGGAAACCCTACCGTGGAAAAATACACATATGGGATTACCCGAAGGGAATCAACCCATGTGGACACCTAGCCCAATACAGGGGCTGACCAGGACTCCGGGCATGCTAACACCAGTACTGGGCCTGGTGTCAGACTGCTCCGTCAAGTCTGACTGCCGAGGGTGCTGGAGAATTCTTGACCAGGGTTCGCCAACCGGGGAACTCTGCTGGGAGAAGAAAGGCGCTTGCATCCCCGTGTGAGGGGGAATGGCGCAGCAAGCGTGACACCGAGCCAGTTCTTCCTGCCAATTACCTGTTACCCAACACACGGGAAGAAACCAGCTCTACACGAAGATTGAAAAACTTTGCGAAGGACAGATGTCTGCCAGAGAGGCGCCGTGCGCCAGCGCCCAGGAAGAGGCAACACTCCGAGTGAAGTGGGCTCTCACTCCCAGCGGGCACGACTCGCCTTGGGATTGGTAGGCCAAGGCGATGGCATCCACTATCCAGTGGGCCAACCTCTGCTTGGAGAAAGCCATCCCCTTCTGCTGACCTCCAAAGCAGACAAGGAGCTGCTCAGAGCTTCTGAAGCTCTGGGTGCGGTACACGTATATGCGTAGTGCTCTTACGGGACACAGCAATGCCAAGGTTGTATCTGCCTCCTCCGGGGGCAGCGCTTGCAGGTTCACCACCTGATCTCGGAAGGGAGTGGTGGGAACCTTGGGCACATATCCAGGTCGGGGTCTCAGGACAACGTGAGAGTAGACCGGCCCGAACACAAGGCACTCTTCACTTACCGAAAATGCTTGGAGGTCCCCGACCCTCTTGATGGAAGTGAGCGAGATCAGGAGCGCTGTTTTAAGAGACAGGAACTTCAGCTCGACTGAATCAAGTGGCTCAAAGGGACCCCTCTGGAGTCCAGCCAGGACAACAGAGAGATCCCAGGAGGGTATCAGGGGTATCCTAGGAGGATTCAACCTTCTGCCACCCCTCAGGAACCTAACGATCAGGTAATGCCTTCCCAAGGACCGGCCGTCCACTGCATCATGATGTGCTGCAATAGCAGCGACATACACTTTCAAGGTGGAGGGTGACAGCCTACCTGTCACCCTCCACTGGCAGTAGGTCACTTAGGTCTGCCGCATCCCATCCAGAAGCCACACATGGAGGTTCCAGAGATCTGGACGCGGGTGCCATATGGTGCCCAGCCCCTGAGAAAGGAGGTCTCTCCTCAGGGGGATGCGCCAGGGAGGGGGTGTCATGAGGAGCATGAGTTCTGAAAACTAGGTCCGAGTGGGCCAGTACGGCGCAACCAACAGGACCTGTTCCTCGTCCTCCCTGACCTTGCACAGTGTCTGTGCGAGCACGCTCACTGGGAGAAACGCATACTTACGTAGAGCCGAGGCCAGCTGTGTGCCAGTGCGTCCGTGCCCAGGGGGGCCTGGGTCAGGGAATAGTACAACTGGCAGTGGGAGGACTCGTGGGAAGCAAAGAGGTCCACCTGAGCTTCCCCGAATCGACTCCAGATCAGCTGAACCACCTGGGGATGGAGTCGCCATTCTCTGAGGAAAGTGAGCTGTTGTGAGAGCGCGTCGGCCGTACGATTGAGCTCCCCCGGAATGTGGACGGCGCGCAGCGATTTGAGCTGAGTCAGACTCCAGAGGAGGAGAGTTGAGACATGCGACGTGATCGTAGACCACCCTGACGGTTGATGTACGAAACAGCCGCAGTGTTGTCCGTTCGGACCAACACGTGCTTGTCAAGCAGCAGCGGCCGGAACTGCTGCAAGGTTAGATGCACTGCCAACAACCAAACAGTTAATGTGCCAAAGCAGTCGAGATCCTGTCCAGGACCCCGAAGCTGCCTGCCCGTTGCACGTAGCGCCCCAGCCCGTGTTGGAGGTATCTGCTGTGACAACGACATGCTGGGACACTTGTTCTAAGGGCACCCCGGCCTGTAGAAAAGCAAGGTCCGACCAGGGGCTGAATAGGTGGCGACACATTGGTGTGATGGTGACACGATGTGTACCGCGGTGCCATGCCCATCTCGGGACTCGGGAGTATAACCAGTGCTGAAGTGGTCTCGTATGAAGCAATCCGAGCGGCGTGACTGTGGATGCCATATGCCCCAGGAACCTCTGAAAATGTTTTAGTGGTACCCCTGTTCTGCCTCTGAAGGAACTCAGGCAGTTCAGCACCGACTGGGCACGTTCATTGGTGAGACGTGCCATCATACTCACGAGTCATTCCATACCGAAATAAGAGATTCTCTGCACAGGGGAGAGCTTGCTCTTGTCTCAGTTGACCTGAAACCCCAACTGACTGAGGTGCTGAAGCACGAAGTCCCTGTGATCGCACAACTCCTCTCGCGACCTGGCCATAATTAGCCAATCATCAAGATAGTTGAGGATCCTGATGCCCACTTCCCATAGTGGGGCAAGGGCGCCCTCCTTGACTTTTGGAAGACGCAGGGGGACAGGGAGCCGAAGGGGAGGACCTTGTACTGCCATGCCCGACCCTCGAACACAAACTGTAGGAACGGTCTGTGATGAGGAAGTATCGAGACATGAAAGTACGTGTCCTTCAGGTCGATCGCTGCAACCCAATCCTGGGATTAAGCGCATTTGATAATAAGTTTCTGCATTAGCATCTTGACTGGGAGCTTGTGAAGTGCCCGATTCAAGACTCACAGATCAGAGATAGGTCGAAGGCCACTGCTTTTCTTGGGTACGATGAAGTAAGGGCTGAAAAACCCCTTCCTCTTCTCGGCTGGAGGGACCGGCTCGATTGCATTCTTCGCCAACCGGACAGCAATCTCCTCACGCAAGACAGAGGCGTCTCAGACTGCCACCAAAGTCTTGAGAATGCCACAGAACTTGGGAGGTCACCTGGCGAACTGAAGTGCCGATGAAGTACCGGATGTAGAACCCAGAGACCCTCTTGAGAGGAGGAACACTTTCTGTGGCCTCCTTGCTTACAAGAGTAACTACTACCTGTTCCACGACAAGAGCCTGCCCAAGACATACCACCAGCAGGACCCATTGAGATGCATTTGGCAGAAGTTTCCACGCTGCCAAGAGGTCTACTAAGGGAACAAGTCTCCCAAGACTGGCCTCTGGTGTATTTAGAGTAGTCAGTTCGGCGCCCTGAAGTGGATGACAGGCAGGGAACGATCGATCTGACGGCTCTAGCGCCCTCATTTGAGGGGACGATTATTCCCGTACTGTACCGTTGCCAGACGGCAGCTGAGAACTTTGCTCACTGGAGCCCACTGAGCCCCTGAAGCACCGGTGGTGGCAGGGGTATCAGCGGGGTTGAGGACACCAACCCCTTGGGACTGGCGTCTATTGTAGCTAGAATGTTTCATTTGGTGTCTTGAAGTGGATGACCGGCAGGGAGCGACCAATTTACCCACTCTAGTGCCCTCACTTGAGGGGATGAGCATTGTCGTGCCTTAACATTGCTGGGCGGCAGCTGAGAACAGTGATCGCTGTGCCTCAAAGCACCAAAAGTGGTGGGGTTAGCAGACCAGCCTCCTGAGGGCACTGAGGACAGTCAAGCACATATAATGAGGTGTGAAACACTTCTCTCCAATTAAGGGAACCAGTCTCTCAAGACTGTTCTCTTGTGCAATCAGCTCGGTGCCCTGAAGAAGATGACCAGCAGGGACAAACTGAACTGGTTGCCTGATAACCTCTTCAGAGGATGAGGAGCCTCCCAGTGCCACCACGTTTCTGAGAGGACACTGAGAACTGCAGTCCCTAGAGACCGCTGTGCCCCGAAGCACCAAAGGTGTCAGCCTTTACAGACCAGCCTCTTGAGGACACTTAGGAGAGACTGGCACCATATTATGAGGTGTGAACTGTTCTTCTTCAGGGGGACCTGCCCTCAGAAGTCTGACGCCACTAGAATAAGGACTTCTTGCTGCACTGATATGAGGAGCTGGCATACAGCAAGGGCTGCTGGGTGGGAGCGGACTTCTGAGGGCAGGTCCCCCTGGAGAGGAGCAGTTCACACCTCATAATATGGTGCACTACGTGCATGTCTGTCCTCAGTGCCCTCAGGAGGCTGGTCTGGTGGGTAATGTCGGGGTCTTCAGGGATGATGCTGTATTGGGGACAGAGAGGTCGCAAGCGTCTGTCCCACCTTAGGCATCGCCCCACACCCCTGCTCATTCAGCCCCCTAATGTTAGAATAATTCGCAACATAAGGGCTGAAGAGTCGAACTGACAATGGTTTAACCCCTGGGCTCAACACCTCAGTTTGGAGATCAGGGAAAACTGTTAGGCTCGATGTGGAGGTTGTGACTTACCACAGAGGACGTGTTCATCCAATTTACTCTTAGGACGAACATCTCACTTCTCGGCCAGCCAGTCAATGTTTAACCCTGCTACAGCACGAGTTACAACCTTCACCAATTCCCCATATGCAATGGATTGAGATGGGGAGTCCTCAACCTCACCTGTATCGATGCGCTGACCACATCAACTTCCTCGGAGGAAGAGAGGTGTAGCCCTATCCTTACACAGTGGGGAAGAAGCGGCATGAGAAAAAGAGAGCGCTGTATTTAGAGGGTGAGGCCCGTCTCCAATCCCTCTGCTAAATTTATATTGACATCTAAACTTCTCAAAGTCAGATGACTATTTTAATTTTATTCCTCAGAAATAAATGCAGCCAAACAACCAGACGAGTTAAAAACGGTCTGAATGTTAAGCTGAATATTATAATAATATATGTAATTTAAAAGAATCGAGAATAATAGCTTGCAAACACATTAATACGCTTGCACGCAGTCGGAGGAAAGAGAGAGGAAGGGAACCTTAGGGCATTATTTTGTTGCAGACCCATAATATAGAGGCAACGCGAGATCCTAGCCACTCAATTCTATATTGCATAAGACTTTCTTCCCTCAAGAAGAAACGTCAATGGGAGCAGAGCTAAACATTCCAGATGCACACTTGTACACGTCAGGACATTTTATGAATGAACACAGCCAGCCCCCTCAAGAGCTGACTGTGCGTGCTCTGCTCCCAAACAAACCACACATAAATAGCGTTTATCCCCACCCATGATGTAGCAAGGACAAGGAGAAACAAATGATCTAAAATCTAAAATGATCACGATGCACACAGTCAGCCCCCTCGAAAGCTGACTGTGCATGCTCCACTCCCAAACAAACAACACAACGATCACGTGTATTCGCACTCATAATGTTTAGTGCGGACAGAAAAGAGCACACGGTCTAAAGTGCTGCCGGTTTTTCTTGCTCGCCATATATTGTGATTATGCGCTGGCACTAACAAACAGATATTTCAGGCTGACCCACACAGAGCCCTTGCTGAAGACACAGAAGCTAACTCTGGCTGCATCCGAAAACTTAGGCAGCTGACTTGTTGCCTTGCTGCTCTATCTGGCAATGACATGCAGGCAGCGTTTGCGCACCTCATAAAACTGGTTTCGGACAGACTGCTGATGCAGAATAACGGTTTAATGATCTACAGCAAAATATAGAGAGCTTTGGTGATAACCAAGTGAATATTTCATTACTGCAATATTAATTTCTCGCTAGAAATGACATCAAAAGTGGAAAACATTGATCAAAAACGTACATTTACACACAAATTGACCACCGACTGCAACTTTCAGATGCCATCTTTATTTTTTAGCTTAACTGTCACAGAATCGAACGCACAGGATTGTGGGATATCAAAGGCAGCGAAGGATACATCTATGCTGCCTTCAAAAATCGGCCAGATGAAGGCATCTCAGGAGACAGGAACTGAATCTAACATTGAATTTGGATGTGCCTTGATGCCTTCCTACCTTGGAATGCGTCCTCCGAAGGCAGCATTTTTCAGTTTTCGGATGCAGCCTGTGTTTGTTTTGGATGCGTTTTTAAGCTTCCTGGTCTCTACGTCACCCCGCCCATGATGTCTCGCCATTCCATTAGACTGATTTCACACATGCCTCAGGACACGGTCACGCAGAGGCATTCCCAAAGCGTTTCTGACACAGCGCAAGTTTCCTGAAGGGGAACCAATGTACTCTCTAAATGTACATCAAACCATCATTCCCATTAAGTAATCATTCCCATTTTCAATTAGGAGACATTTAAAATTGGCATGAAACGGAAGTTGAGATTATCCTTGTTTTCCTATTGTGATATATGTCCGAGTGAAACGGCTTCTGAAATGAGAAAAAATGCAGAGCTTGATTCCGTTCTTCAGGAATTGATTGGATTGTTGGAAGTTTGGCGTTGCTAACAAAATGGAGGCAGAAACAAGGCAGACCCCGATAGCCCCGCCCTCACGCCATAGCACATGACCGGAAGAGAAGAGAAGTAATTTCAAGGGGGGAGGGAAGGTTAACATATTTCATTAAAGATTATGAGGGCACAAGAATTTTTTTAAAATAATGAAGTGCACATATTAATCATTTATAATAAACACTACAATATTACATGTAAAAATAAGAATTGTAAATTTCGATTTCATGGCGCCAGCCCAAATAAATGTCATACAATTTTTGCTTATTCTTAATGTTCGTAGTCTAAAGTGTTTGGCCCCAATATAGTTTAAGGGTTAGTTTGACGGCAAGTAAGCATGTGAAATAAAATTTGACATTCTGAATCTCCTGTTCACACATTCAGTGTGACACGGAAGGCTGAATTGCAGATTTTTTTTCTATTGACGTGCTTTATCCTATATATTCAACTGTAAGTGAGCCATTCAGACACTGATTCTAACCAAAAAAAGTTAACACTGTGTCTGTTGCATTTTCAATACATTACTGACCAGCCACACATAGCAACACAGGCTCAACCAAAGGAGTTGGTTTGGGGCAGAGCTATCTGTTTAGATCACCAATGGCTAAAAGATGGAGTGTTCAGGAAACAGGTTTGGAGACCATCATTATTTTTGCAATACAGGTTGGTGCAGTGTTGTTGTTAAAACTAAAACTATTAAAAATAATGTTCTGTTATTTAAATAAATTTAAATATTAGATGAAAACTTATTAAAAAAAGATATAGAAATGTTGCCTTGGCAACTAACTGAAATAACATAGATTTAAGATGAAGTACTAAAATGACAAAGGAAAACTGAAACAAAAATAAAGCTAGATAAAAATGTAAAATACTTAAAATGAGAAAAGCACATAACAAAATTACTCAAATTAAATGAAAATACAAAAATAAAAGCTAATTCAAAGCATTAATAAATACCATTAATGTGTGTGTGTGTGTGTGTGTGTGTGTGTATGTATTGAATACTTTAAAGGGGGCATAACACACACAGTTTCACCCAATCTCATGTTAATCTTGAGTACCTATAGAGTAGTACTGCATCCTTTATATCTCAAAAAAGTCTTTAGTTTGATCATATTTATAAAAAAAAGATACAGCTTTACGATTCTCTCCGGAAAAAGCCGAGCTCCTGGAGGCGCGCCGTGGGCGGAGCTAAAGAGTGATGAGCACTTGGGCGCCGAATGCCAACAAAACAGACATTTGATGCCGTTTCACATACCGTCTGCAGTTCTGAATCATGACCGGGATCTTTTATTGCTGAGACCGCTCCATCTTTCAGTATCAAACGATGTGCAAATCCAGTGTCGAACTGGGCCTTGTTTATAAAACGTTCGTCAACCAACACACTTGTGAAACTCCGTTGCCTTCCCAGGAAAAACAAACTGTATCCACTGTTTACAGAACGCTGGGTTCTTTAGGAAGCTGAACAAAGATATCTTTCCCTTACAACCAAAAACACACTTCTTTGGATTGGAGACATTCTGCCGCTGGATGAAGCGCGTTCTCACTCTCGCTCTCACTCTAGTTGATGCGTGCGCGAGTGCACTCTTCCGGGAGAAGTGCCCATATAAGGAGTTCCACCCTCGTCTACGTCATTGTTACGACCCTTGAAAGGATCTAGGGAATAGAGTGCAACTCTTAAATTTGTTTATTACTGCTGGGTAAAATGGAGAAGCAGAATGAACCAAGGAAACCTTTAAAATGGCGTTAATTCATTTATTAACCAGAAACCAGAGCCACAAAGCAGCGTTTGTGGGCTATTTACAATGCACATGGAAGAAGAAATAAAAAACTAATAAAGAAAAAGAAAAAAGAACTAGAGCGGTGCCAAAACAAAGAAATAAACAAAACCAAACTCCCCAACCTAGCTAAAGAAGAAAAAGAGGACCCCATTAATCTAACTAACAATAAAGGAAAATGTAGAAAAGAAACCGAAATCTTCAGTGTATTCGACACCCTAATTAAGCTACACTGAGTAAGAAAACCAAAGAAATACAAAGGCTGGCACACACTCGTTACCTAGTGTATTTAACACTGACACACTACGGGCAGAATATATGTCGCGACATGCTTGCCTGTCCCTTTTCCCCATAAGGAACCGTAAACTCGTTTAAACCATGACATAGTAGTAGCAGTGTTAGTTTACACAAACAGAGAAAAACAATCCCCAAGAGCACATAGCTCGAAAAACACAACTCTAACCAAAAACAACAAACCCAAAACCCACAATGACGCTTCCCTCCAGAGTGCTCCGGAAGGATTTTAAAACCAGTGGGGAAGCACTGGATTGGTCCATGAAGGAAGACGCCCTAATGATGGTTGATAAGTATATCCAATCAGCAAGGACCTGTGAGTGAAAGACAGGGAGCAATAGACAGCAGGGCTGCAAAGAGAGAATGAAAACAGAAAAAACGGGCAGCACTCACAGAACGTAACAGTCATGAAGAGCCACGATCGAAAAAAACTCCCCGAAACTTGTACGAACCCGGAAGTAAAATTTTTGGCACAGAAATACTCCGTCATACGTCCATATAGTTTTTTGAAACTTTGTCCATGCTTAGCATGAGAATCCAACTCTTTAACAGTGTAAACAACTCTGAATGCATGAAACAGCATTGAACCCCCACCCCCCCATTTAATAACACTAGTTTGAATAAATTGCACATTCCACCTCTAACCCCCCAAAAAAACTGTCTTCCTGTAAATTGTTCAACTGAGTTGAGGAAATTGTGGTCAACTGGCTTTTTCTGTGTGAGAAATACACGGCGATCTGAACAGGAACTGAGAGAGTGTTAAATAGAGTGTGTAATGGCTTCAATGGATGATGGGAACTGTAGTGACATATAGCAGTCTGTGTAGTGTGAGAGTCAATGTAATGGTAGAATGACCTCTAGTGGCAATCGGCCGGAAGGCCACGG
>NW_015505849.1:482631-489028 GCF_001515645.1 Sinocyclocheilus grahami
CATAGCCGTGACAGGACAGGCAAAGAGCTCACAAACGGCCTCCATAGCCGTGACAGGACAGGCAAAGAGCTCACAAACTGCCTCCATAGCCGTGACAGGACAAACAGGAAGTTCACAGGTGGGTACTACTGAGACCTCTGGAGGTACTGCAGCGGGTGCCGTCACCTTTGGAGGTTCTACAGTAGTGCCCTCAGGATACAGGGAGAGCTCGGCAAAGGTTCCTTCGACCTTGACATGACAGGTTGAAAGTGCGTTTCTGGGCGCCACCACCACGCAAGGAGCTGAAGCGAGCACCGCCGCTTTGGGAGGTTCTGCAGCATGCGCCGCCACCTCTGGAGAAACTGCAGCGGGCACCATCACTTCGGGGAACACAGCAACGAGCACCACTACCTCAGGAGATTCTGCAGCTTCAGCCGCCAACTCTGGAGACCTAATAGTGGGCACAGCCGCCTCTGGGAGTTCTGTGGTGGTGTATGCAGCCCAAACACGCCAAAAAGTGATCCCCATCAGGGGAAACACTTCAGACAGGGGAATTAGTTCAGGATCAGAAGGGTTAGAGTGAGTGGGTTTGGGGATACCAGCTGTGCATGCAGACACCAGTGGTGTATCCCTCACACTAGATACCAGACTGGGATACCGAAAGACTGACCTTGACAATCTGGGTGCAACAGACAGGACATGACAAGACTCCTGACGATCAGCTGTGTCCTGACAAGACTTAGGATGATCAGCTGTGACGTGATGTGACTCAGGATGATCAGCTGTGACGTGACTCTGGAAGATCAGCTGTGACTTGACTTGGTTCATGAAGATCAGCTGTGACTTGACTTATGACAATAAAATGTGACTTGACTTGGTTCATGAAGATAAGCTGTGACTTGACTTGCCTCATGACGATGTGCTGTTCAGATCTAGAAGTGCTCTTCATTAACTGCAAGCCGTTCTATTCACTGCGGGAGTTTTGCTCATTCATTCTCGTCAATGTCTACATTCCTCCGCAAGCACACGTGAGCTCCGCTTTACAGAAACTCGCTGATCAGATCACAGACACAGAAAAACAACACCCAGACTCTGTTTTAATCATTCTCTGGGACTTTAATAAAGCAAATATCTCCCGTGAACTGCCAATGTACAGACCAGAGACAGTAATATATTGGATCACTGTTACACCACAATAAAGAACACATATCACTCTGTTCCACGAGCAGCTTTGGGGCTCTCTGATCACTGTTTGGTTCATCTTATGTCGACCTACAGGCAGAAACTGAAATCAGCTAAACTTTGTATTAAAGGACTGTTGTATTAAAGGACTGTATAAATATGGACCAATGAAGCAGAGCAGGATTTAAAAGCTTGTTTTGACCTCACTGGTTGGAGTGTTTTTGAAGCTGCTGCCACCAATCTGGACAAGCTCACAGAGACTGTAACATCTTATATCAGTTTCTGTGAAGATATGTGCATTCCTACCAGGACTCATTTAACCTACAACAACGACAAACCATGGTTCACTGCAAAAGTCAGACAGCTCCGTCAGGCCAAAGAAGATGCTTACAGGAAGGGGGGAAATGTCTTGTATAAACAGGCTAAATACACTACAAGACACCATCCCCCCGCACTGTTGAGAATCAACAACTGGCAGACGATCTGAACAAGTTCTACTGCAGGTTTATTTTTTATTTATTTTTATTAGTTTCTATTAGTTTTTTGTTCTGTCACTGGCATTCTGTTACACTGTGGAAGCTTCTATCACTAAAACAAATTCTTCATATGTGTAAACATACATGGCAATAAAGCTCATTCTGATTCTGATCAACTGTGACTTGACTGGACTCAGGAAGATCAGCTGTGACTTGACTTGACTCATGACGATCAACTGTGATTTGACTTGATTCATGACGATCAACTGTGACTGGACTTTACTCATGAAGAGCAACTGTGACTGGACTTGACTCATGAAGAACAACTGTGACTGGATTTTGACTCAGGATTGGCAGCTGTGACTTGACTTGACTCATGAAGATCAGCTGTGACTTGACTTGGTTCATGAAGATCAGCTGTGACTTGACTTGATTCATGACGATCAACTGTGACTGGACTTTACTCATGAAGAGCAACTGTGACTGGACTTGACTCATGAAGAACAACTGTGACTGGATTTTGACTCAGGATTGGCAGCTGTGACTTGACTTGACTCATGAAGATCAGCTGTGACTTGACTTGGTTCATGAAGATCAGCTGTAACTTGACTTGACTTATGACAATAAACTGTGATTTGACTTGGTTCATGAAGATAAGCTATGACTTGACTTGCCTCATGAAGGTCAGCTGTGACTTGACTTGCCTCATGATGATCAACTGTGATTTGACTTGATTCATGACGATCAACTGTGACTTGACTTGACTCATGAAGAACAACTGTGACTTAATTTGACTCAGGATTGGCAGCTGTGACATAACGGGGCGCTGTTGTGTCCGCCATTTTGTGAGTGTGTTCTAGTGTGGCCGCCATTACACGAGTGAGTGCGAGGTCGCGTTCCTCCGCGAAGCCCACAGCGAACGTTGAACCAACAGTCAACAGAACATAGTCCATAAAATCACTTCGAGATGAACGGGGACTCTCACGTAGTAGTCGCGATTTGAGCGGCTGGTTAATGCCCTCACAAAAGAAGTCTATCAGCACACAGTCCAGCAGATCAGAGAAACATGCAAGATCTAAATACTCTTGAATATAATAACAGTCTTGCTGTGTCCATACCTGGTCAGTGTCATTCAGGAAAGCCGCTGGTTCCTTGAGCGGCCATGTATTCTGTTACGGAGGGAACACAGGAAGCGCGCGGATCCATCTGCAAGGCTTTATTAACAGAGACGTGGTCAAAAACAGGCATAGGTCAGAAAATGGCAAACAGGTATATTGATGGCAAGGCAAGAGGGAAAATCCAGGTACAAGGCAAAGGTCCAGGCAGGGGCGAACAGTATCCAATTGGGCGAAACTCGAGGGACAATCCAGGTACACACAGGCAGTGATCAGATCACGGGGAAATAGACAAGGCAAGACGAAGAAAACAAGGGAAACAAGACACTAGGCCCGGTAATGCAGCTATAGCTAGATGAGTGATAAACGCAGAACAATACACGGGAACTGAGAGAGTGTTAAATACAGTGTGTAATGGGTCTGAGGTGAGCGTGTGATTAGTGACGGCTGTGTGATCAGTGAATTCAGCTGTGTAAGTGCAATGGATGATGGGAACTGTTGTCCGGAGTGACATATAACAGTCTGTGTAGTGTGAGAGTCAATGTAATGGTAGAATGAACTCTAGTGGCAATCGGCCGGAAGGCCACGGACCGGATTCGTGACAATATGTGAATATATATTAAGTAATGATTAGTTAAACATTATATAATGTTTGTTAATGATTTATTAATGAAAGTTATTATAAAGTGTTACCCAAAAACATTACCTGGAGTGCCAGCAATCTTCTGATTGCTGACGGAGTGAGGCATGAAGGATTCCGCCAAGTGTAGGGGCGATGGGAGCACTGTGCCACTTCTTATGGTATTGTCTGATGGCAAATGGATGACACAATTTCTATTCAGACTATGTTCTCCCAGTTTATTAATGAAGACTTCTGGGACAGTGGGTTGGAAGACAGAGAAAGCATCTCAAAATCACCAAAAAAAAAGAACTTGAACTTAATTGGTATAGACTGTAAAGTGGAGAGAAGTGGGATAGAAGCAGCTCGCTTCTCAAGGCCATTTGAATTTGTGCCTGAGCTGTCGAGACTGTGAAGTATTAATTGGTTGTGGGTGAGTGGGAGCAAATGGCAGCAAATGGCAACCAGAGTAAAGAGAAAAATCACACGCTTGGAAAGACACATCATGTAGCACCGCAGACGTGATCATGGAGCGGTCAGGTTCATCTGGACAGTAATCCTTCCCGTGATTCAGAGTAGATAAAGTACAGCAAGGTGTTATTGTGAAGTAGACAGTACATTTCTGCTCTCCTGAACGATTTGCTCACTTGAGCTCTTTCAATACTGCTGTTCTACATTAGGCTGCTGGCTTCATTTGAAAAGGACAAGGGAAGTGCAAGGGAACTATAGAGGGAAGTATACAGTAAAAATCTTTGCAAACAGCACCAAAACTGCTGAATAACTTTTTGAGATTTTCAAAATAATGTCAAACTTGTTTTTAAATTAGCAAATAAAGAGAATAAACATATGTTTATATGTAAATATAACATTGTCTCTGTATGAAAAGGATAACAAGCAAACAACATTTCAGCGTTTAACCCTCATCTGAAATATATCAATCTGCAATATCTGAAATATATCCAAAGTCCCACAAGACAATGCTGCAGGCATGTTTTGGCATTATTAGACCTCCACAAACCAAGACTACTACAACAATTCACCTTCCTGCAATCCTTTTATGTTTGATTTCTGCATGCAGATGCCAGCTCTCTTTTCTCAAAGGACATTTTCTCAGTTTTTACTCCTTCCTGTCACTTCTGCCAGAGCACATCAAAGTCTTTTTTTCCATTAGTCTAAATGGTAGCCTCTCTGTCATGGTTCAGAAGTTAAAAGTAATGGTTTATGCAGGGTATTGAAAGTGATGAATTCATTACTTGAGACGCAGAGATGAAAAACTCAAGCAAACAACATCGATATGTGTGTTATTTGCTCATTACGGTAATGAGGAAATTGAAAATGTGCAGGCTTTGCGTTTTAATTTAAAATGGCATGCAAACAGTCACACACAAACAGTGCAACAGAACGGAATAAAATGGATTACTCTGTAATTGCTTACACTCATTCAGAAAGCCTTACATCAAGTTGATAATTCTTGTTTTCAATTTCATTTTGAACAAAGAGGCATTTATGTGAATATAAAGTCTGTTTTAACAAGCACTGTTAAAATTACAGTCCGTCTTGACTCGAGACAGAGCAAAAGAAAATCTCTCAAGAACTCATACATGCATACATACATAGACACACTGAAGGGTATTTTCTATTTTTCATGCAATCCAGAATGGCAGCTCAGCTGAAAAGTTTGTTTGAGTTGTGCCTTCTACTGTACAGACTTGAATTTACATTTTCTTCAGCCTGACACTTATTTCACTTTTGTTGTGAAAGGACTTTTACATTTGCCAAAAATATAAATTTTTATATTAAAAACAAACAAGCAAGGCCAGCCCAGAAGAGAAAAAGTAACACAAAAGTAACATAATGCATTACTTTACATAAAAAGTCACAATATTCATTACTTTTTTTAGGAAGTAACGCAATATTGTAATGCATTACTTTTAAAAGTAACTTTCCATAACACTGCTTATACAGTGCATTGAAAGTACACATAGAAACACTGAGATATCTTAAACCCAGAGTTAAACAGCTCAAATCCAGATTGCAAATCCAGTTAAAACAGGATTTTCACTATTCTGCAGCCTACTCTCTGATACTTATGACCTGTGTGCAAAGCCCATGGCTGCCCAGTTAGCATTTATTGATCCGCTCCAATTAACATTAGCATAGAACTGCTAACGTACAATTAACACTCCCACTCAAGGGTCATGAGCGACTGCCATCTTTGAGGCTAAATGCAAGTTCTAATAAAGTCAGCAGGCTATGAGAACAAGACATCCAGCCCACACACATACATAAACCACCACCTTCTCCCCGTCCAAACACATTTCTTTCTCTTTCCCTTGGCACAAATTTCTATTCAGATCTATTCACGAGTTTTGGATTCCGATCTCAGGGTTGGCAGGATGAGAGGAAGACCACGGCCTTTATCAATATTACAATTGCGCAGGAGAGTGCGCTGCATTCAGCAGGAGAATAGATCTCAAAAGTCAATATATCGAGCAACAGCTAACAGCTTCTCCAAGTGACTCACAATACAGTGCCTAGTCAAGCGCTTCACTGCAGTCTGCTGATGTTACATATGCTGGCTGTTAAAATATAAACGATATGCTAGACTGAGCTCATGTTGCTCTTCTGCTTTCGGGAGTCTGTGTGTCTGTGTGAGTGCCGCATTAGTCGAAATTTCTCCAGAGCTATTTGGCACAAATGTAATGTCACAATGTGGCTCTTCAATAAGCAATCTAGATCCATGCTGTTCTCAAAAAACATATACCACAGGCTCTTTATGTACTTGTCTGTGCTGTTTGTGAAAACCGAAGCTGTAATCATATTGCATAACCACAGAGCTGAAGTTCTGATCTCTGTGCTCTGATACATGTTTTCAGGTGGGAAAGTGGAGTAATATAGTCAGAATTTCCTACTTCCTACCTTCATGCAGACAACACTAAATTTGCAGATATACAGTTCTATAATGTAATTTTCATATATTAACACACACACACACACATATTTTATATATATATATATATATATAT
>NW_015505849.1:489066-502246 GCF_001515645.1 Sinocyclocheilus grahami
AGCATAGAAATATGTAAGTGTTATACATTTTTGGAAATATGTGTCATGTACATATATAAAAGGTCATTTTTAAAAGGTTTTAAAAAATTGTATTACAAAAACAAAAAAACTAGGGCTGCTATTTTTAACGCGTTAATTAGATTAATTAATTACAGTGAAAAATAACGCGTTAAAATTATTAACGCATTTAACGCACTTGCCGCGCCCTAGACCCATGTGGGTCATCTGACATTTCATACAGTCGATTGATGACAAATATGAGGCAGGGCAACAGCTCACTGCGTGATGAAGCCTAGAGAACGTAGTTAGAATGTCCCTAAATTTCAAGATATGGGGCAAAAATGCCCCGTTTGAGTTTTTGTCTCATATTTACATCATATAGTTAAGCAATAGGCCTATCACACAAGCAATAGGCTAAGTGCAATATCATACGAGTGCAAATGTGATACTGATCTTATACAACAGATCAGTAAGTAAGAAGTTAATATTGTGTTATTTTAGACACAAAGTTGTCTGCTTTGCTCAATTTTGCCAACGAAAATATAAAGACTAAGCAGAACTGTTCGTCTCTGAGCAACACACTATTTCATTTCTTAATGCACGTTTTGAATGAACTGGGTGGGCACGTTGAACCATTGGCCATAGGCTCGTTGGATTTGAAGCGGCGCTGCACAGACCGATCGGTGTATGACATCAAAGTACCGCGAGAGCGATTCAAAAGCATAAGGAGCCGTCTGCTCTCTATAGCTCCTGCAGTACTTTGATGTCATACACCGATCGATCTGATGGTGATGATCCGCTTTAAGTCGAACAAGCCTAATGATTCAATTGACCATACATAAAGAACCATTTACTTCACTCCTGAATGAATCAGCCATTTGAACGAATCAAATGAATGAATAAATGACTCGATGACTTAATCATTAAGACATTTACCACCACCTACTGGCAGTTTTAGTTTATTATTTAGAGTATCATTTCATTAAAGAAATAATTTAATATTTCCACATTAATAATAATAAAATTAATCAAATAAATTATTAAAGGTATAGTTCACCCACCCAAAAATTACAATTGTGTCATCATTTACTCACCCTCATGGTCCAAAAGAGTATATGTAATGTAATAATGTAATGAATTTTATCAAACTAAATATTTCTTGCTGAAGCTACTTTTTGTAACGTCTGTTTGATGCTTTACACATCAATGACTTTAAATGGTCTTTTGGGAGTAATTTCTCAGCCAAATTTGATGTGCGATTAATTAGATTAATTAATCACCACATCGTGTAATTAATTAGATTAAAAAATGTTATCGCTTACCAGCCCTAACAAAAACATATAAGCACAATTTTTTGTATGCGTTTTAATAAAGTTGCATATATACATTAAATATATTGTTGACATATATGGCTGCTACATAAAATACCATATTTAAAAAATCATCATATAGAAATTAATATATGTATGTCACACCCCTGGACTGTTTGTGTGGACACCCGAACCTCCTCCTGAGTTCTCCTCCATCCCTCCCTTCGTTCCTGCGGCGCGAGGACGCGCCTTCCGGGAGGGGGGGTGAACTGTCACACCCCTGGACTGTTTGTGTGTGTGTTTTCTTCCCCATGTGCTCCGTGACCTAGTTTTCTCCCTTGTTTGATTGTGTTCATTCGGTTCAGGTTTGTCCCATTAATTACCCTCGTTTAGTTCTGTATTTATAGTGTTGTCTGTTCCTTTGTCCGGTGTTGTCTATGCTATGTGCTCTGTGTGTGTTCCTGCCTGCCCTGTGTTACCCCTATTTGGATTATTAAAGACTGTGATTTGTGAATCTCCTGTTTCTCCGCGTCCTTCGCTCTTGCACAGCAGACACCCGTGACAATGTACACATACAAATTTTACTATAGGGATTTTATACATGTTCTAAACCTTTATCTTCATCCCAGAGACTGTAACTATGTGAAAATTATATATCACCTTACAGGTAACATATATGGCACTCTTGATATAGGACAATATATTATATTTCTGTATGGGTTAAAATAGAACTGATTTTAATTTTAAGTGTTTTATTTTTATTTGACAAAATACTATAGAGATTATATATAAATCATTTACCATCCATAACATGAAAATAAGTCTCAGCAATAAAGTCAACATAAAATAAAAAATATATATTTTTCTAAATGCATTTTATTGATCTTATTGTGAATGATTCATCCCTGCACTTATGATTTTTTTATGTAATGGCTGGCATCTTCTGGTGGAACAACAAGACTTCCATCAGATGATGTATGCTGGACTTCTCCAAAGATTTAGTCCATGTAAGCCCATCCTTTTCTTATAATCGACTGCAAGCTCACATTAAGATCTGTCTCCAACCAACCAACAACAATGGATTAAACCAAGTAATTTTTTTATTTTTGATAGTCAGTTTCACTCAGATGTACGTCACAATATCGAAGAAATGATCTGTCGCTACTTCTGTATATCACAACATTAATATCAGTGCATCCATAAACATTTGAAGAGACAGGTGTGTAAAACACTACCTATTAGTGATATTTATACACCTTCAGAACAGATGTTAGTAATGAGTAGCATTGTTTATCCTTCATAATTTAGTTGCTAGATTAATTATTCCTTGGAAACCACACTCCTCCAGTGGTAATAGTAGTGATTCCATTGTGTTTCCTTTAGGGATGTAACGATTCACTCAACTCACGATTCGATTTACGATTTTGATTTCACGATTCGATTTGATTCACAATTTTTTTTTAACAAAATTAGATTTAAGACAAATTTAAAATGTAATGTGTCCTTTTATTTTTGCTTGGACAAAATGCTGCACGTTTCTTTGTGAAATTGAAATATACCTTATATGTAACCTTCCAAGAACCAGATGCCTTATCGTGGAAAGTTGAAGATATCAAGTAGGAATATACCTATCCGACTTTGAATGGAATGCAGCAATAGCATTTCACAGGAATTCTACCTGCCTGAGGTAAACCCATTTTCTTTAGAGTTCTCTAAAGTAAACTGCCTTTCAAAAGAAGCACTCTATTTTAAAATGTGCCACAGAAACACAAACCATCCGCAATTATGCAGATCAAAGTCAAATGGTAAATACCATGTCCCTCTCAAAGAGCTGTGGTATAGATCAGTACGCTGCACTCACACCTTGAATATTTTGTTCGCAGGACTCATTCATCATCAAACTCTTTGAAGATCAGCAGGTGGGGAGGATGCCAGGCTGTTTAAAATGCAGCACTTGCCTCCAGTTTGTCTGCACGTCTAACGTCCTGTTTGCTTTTAACTCTGGCATCAGCCTGGGGACAAAGTGTACACCTTCACATTTAAAGGGGTCATATGATGCTTTTTTAAAGATCATTATTTTGTGTATTTGGTGTAACAGAACATGTTGACATGCTTTAATGTTCAAAAAACACATTCTTTTTCAAATACTGTACATTATTGTAGGTCCTCTATGCCCCGCCTCTCTCAAACGCTTAGTTTTCTACAAAGTCCCGCCTTCCGACAAGCGCAGTCTGCTCTGATTGGCCAGCTGACCCAGTGCATTGTGATTGGCCGAACACCGCAAGCACTCGTCGGAAATGTAACGCCCCTTACCATAATCGCGAGCTTCATCTTTCAAAATAAATGTAAAGACAGAGCCTGAAAGGGGAACAGAGTCGCGTGACAGACAGTGATGAAGCTGGTATGTGTTTGCATTACACAAGCCACGGTTAAGACAGCTGACTCCACTGTGATGTGACCCCCACCCCCTTCTCTCTCTGTCTCGCTCTCTCGTGCTCTCTCTCTCTCTCTCGCTCACGCACGCACGCACACACACACACACACACACACACACACGATGCGCAAAACTCCGCATTTGAACAGTCAATAGCAAATACTTAAACTAATAACAAAACAGTAGCTGATTCAGAAGCGCCAGATTGTCATAGCAAAGTCAGAATCACCATCCATAAAATGCATTGCTGTTCTGTTGTAAGTAATCTTAAAGATTCCTAAATGCATCTACTTCCGGAAGGCAAAATAAAGAGCTTTTTCTTTCACCTAGAAACACACAGCGTCTCCCTGACATGCTGCTTCAACACTAACTGCGGTTACTGAAACCACGCCTTCTTTCTTTGCGTGCACATTTGGGCGGCATTATGCTAATATTTCCACATAGTGAGGTAGATATGTAGGGACGTGTTAGAACGAGCCGTTTTAGGGGGGCTCCCCCCCTTTATAGTCTTAACTTTGATAAAGAATATCTCTTTGGTTTTGAGACTTTAGTTAGTCTTTGCAACTTCAGGGATCTTATCTATGCACAATCAGCTTGTAAAACTCCAAAGAGAAAGGAAAGCTTGAAATCGCATCATATGACCCCTTTAAGAGAAATAATCCAATCAAATCAGATTTACCAACACCCGAAAATAGGAGGATATAAATTTTCTGTGTTTAACTTTTAAATAGCCATTCTTTGTAAGACCTGAAGCCATTCCATTATTTACAAAAATATTCTATAAAACATCTATTCAAAGAGATAAGCTTTGGCACATTGTCCACACCTCAGGTTGCAGCATGAAATGGATATGCAATCAACAAAATTTGTTAAGTTGTCTTAATTTTTTTGTAAATGTTGTTAGTATATTTGGCATTGTTTCATTACACCACTTCAATCACACACACTCTCCCCAAAACCCCACCCTCTAAAAACATGTCAGCCAATCCAATGTCAGCAAACACTAACAGGCATAATGACTAACAGGAAAATAAAACATGGTCTTGGGCCATCACAGAGTGATATTTCTCATGACAACCATTTCAGTCATATCTGTCAGGTAGTATAGATGATTTATGTGTGGTATTCCAAAAAATAATCACTTACAGCACTTGAAATATAATGAAATATATATGTATAAATAAATATATATGAAATATCACCTATCAGCAAAACACACAAAAAAAAGTTCATCAATGCACTGGTGTGGCAAAGACATGTAAGATTACATTTAAAGAGTGTGAAAGATTTTTGACAAGTTTAGTATTTGCAATTGCTGTGTTTTAATGCAGATAAGAAAAATGGAATCTGCATGCTATTTTAAATTGCATTTAAATTTACACCACGTTTATATATTGTACACATTACACGGTCTCAACCACCCAAATTGCAGAATCCAGTATTTACACATTCTTTCCACATAAGCTTAAAAAAAACGAGATTACATGCCATTAAATATATCAATCAACACAATTTAAATAATTTTATATCCTACTCTGATCCCAAACAATTACCAGAAACTTTATACTGAAGGACAGCACTCACCTCCATCCCCAAACAACATTACAAGGTTGAATTATGTTCCTGACAAGGAGAAACACTCTAAAATCTTTAAACAAAGCAAAAAGGAGAAAAGGTACTGCTGGGCAGTGATTTCCAAATTATGACATACTTTTGGATTGAGGGTTGAGGGTCAAATTCTCAGAGGACTCCAATCTGCCAGGTCTCAATTGAGGCGGAACCAGTGTCCCTGCTGCAGAATTACCCTCCAGACCTGGGCTGTCAGCCACAGTACATTTAATTAATTCTAAACCATATGGAACCTCATTACAGCGCTGAGGTTTGGGAAGAACCTGAAGCCCTTCAGTGTACACTACCATAACTGTCACTTTCCTTTCTGAGGGATGTAAAATGAACAAAAGTCTCATATATGGCTGTCAACTCAATGGTGCAGGTGACATCTGTAAGGTCGAACAATGCTCATAATGTTTATCTCACATTCTAGGTTACACTGGTTTAAATCGGTTTTAGTTCTTGTGAAAGACTTTTGATGAGAAGGTTGTGATTATTTTTTGTTAGTTTGTTTTTTCTTTCATTTCATCATCTGATACCTGTATAAAATATTAGCTACTTTAATATAAATTATGATGCATTTTGATATGGTGAGATTTGGACAGATATTAACTGAAACAAGCAAACATGCAATAGTAAGTGGACTAAAACATACTCCTATGCACTGCTGTACATATACATATATTTAATGTATCAACAATTCTGTTGCAAAAAAACAAACTATAATTGAATTCTAAAAGTGAGAGACCAATTAACATGCAAAGTAACAAAACATTTATTTGACAGGGGTGCAAAAATAAATATAATGAATACAGAAAGACTGGGGGGGGGTCATAAAGACTGTGATTATGGTGATTTAGTTAAAGGCTGCCCCAAAGAAGGACAATTACATCTTATAAAGTAGATGTCTGCATATCAGAGAACACAAAAATCAATAGGCATTCATTAAGTCACAGGGGGCCAATGTCCACAGGGTGAAATTCATTCGGCCTCAAAATGTTACAGCAAAAGATTTACACCTGCTTATCTGGACTTTCAGAAACATAGTACATCACCACACATCTGACAAACAAGACAACAGACAACTGCTACTGTAGTTCTTTAGAGTTCACTTCTATATCATAACGCTTTAGTTTGATCCACACACCCCAGGCAATGTAGCATAGCAACAGGAAAAAGTGAAAATGTTCTGTAGGAAAGAGTTTTCATGATTGCGTAACAGAATGGTTTCTATCGTTATTATGAACAATACTACAATGTTTCGGTCCGATGGGAGTCAAACTCAAAGCAGTTTTGGTTCATCCTTGCCGTTTTCTGTGAATTTCTGTATGGGCGATATATTCCCTCGATAATTTAGCCTGGTGAAAAACAATTAGTCATGGATTTGACTGAGATCTTGGCAACAGTGGTCTCAGGAAATGTGTGATATTTGAGAAGCTGATTATGAAATCACCCATGGGTTTTCAAAATAGACTTAATAAGGTTTATTAAAAATCAAAACCTCATCTGCCTGAGACATAATGAATCTCACCAGCTGCATTCATATGCCAGCATAAAAGCCTTTGAAGTGCACTCACCATCAGATATCAGATTTCCTGTAGTAATTTCTTAGATGCTTCTTGAAAAGCTATCTTTGTATATTCAATTTATGAGTATACATTTATCAGTCTCGGCTTTGGGATGTTTTTCTAAAAGAATTTTAGAAAAACATGTTTTTACATCATCAGATTTCCTAAAAGAATTTGCAGATTTCCTCTCAGACCTATTGGTTACTGTTGATAAAGCGCTAATTGTCGGAGATTTTAACATTCACATTGATAATACAAATTATGCATTAGGACTTGCGTTTACTGACCTAATAAACTCTTTTGGAGTCAAGCAAAACGTCACCGGGCCCACTCATCATTTTAATCATACGCTAGATTTAATTATATCGCATGGAATTGATCTTACTGATATAGATATCGTACCTCAAAGTGATGATGTTACTGACAATTTCCTTGTATCAGGCATGCTGCATATTACTGATATTAACTATATGGCTCCGCGTTATTGTCTGGGCAGAACTATTGTTCCAGCTACCAAAGACAGATTCACAAATAACTTGCCTGATTTATCTCAATTGCTCTGTGTACCCATAAGTACACATGAACTAGACGAAATGACTAGCAACATGGGCACTATCTTCTCTAATACATTAGAAGCTGCTGCCCCCATGTGAATCTTCTCAGACCTTAAAGGCCTCACATCAGTGACCCACCCCCAGTCTGTGGTTCTGTTAGATTCTGAGAAGATGTGAGCTACACCGCTCCTAAGGACACCTTAAGTTTGCGCCAGGCTTCGGCCTTGACTTTCCATTCACCGGGATTCTCTGACTCAAACTGGTTCTTTTTCATCAACCAACTTCAGCAAAGATCAACTTGAGCCTTCAGATTGCATCAAGCCTCAAACGTTCCTTAATACCTTAAAACGTTCGTAGTTTGTGGTTTATTATCTTATTAATTAAAACACATCAGCCATAAAATAGTACAATGGCAAATTCGCATATATTAAACATCTACCTTGCATTGACAAAATTAATAAGATGGATATAGCCGTTGTAACCCAAATAAATAAGGTATTTTCCCTTATTTAAAATGAATGCTTAGTTTGTGGTTCATTGTTATTTTTTTAATGAAAACCCAGCAACAAAGACACTCACTTATATGCTATTAAACGAATAAAACTTCTTCTGCAAAACAAAAAAAACTTTTTTCGTTTTTTTAAACGAAAAAAACTTCTTCTGCTCTCCCGGACAAATAAGGATTTTTCACACTCTGCTGCTCTGTGTTTCACGGAAACCTGGCTGAATGACGCCATTCCGGACAGCGCGTTGAGTCTCCCGGGCTTTCAGCTGTTTAGAGCAGATCGCGACACAGAATCAACGGGGAAATCGTGCGGCGGCGGGACATGATTTTACATCAACGAAAGGTGGTGTACAGATGTTACAGCATTAAAGAAGATGTACTGTTCCGATCTAGAAGCGCTTATTAGGTATCATTTGCGCCTTTTTACAAAGGTGTGTTTGAACTAAGAAACTTATGTTCCCTTTAGGCTGGAGATCTGCTGAATATCAAATAGCACAGCTTCATGTTTTTATTTCTCTTCTCTTTACTGCTTAAGCTTTAACCCTTTTCCTATACCAACTGTATGCGTGTGTGTGTGTGTATATATGTGTAGGTGTATGTTAGACTAGTTTAAGTGTTTATGTACACAGAATCTCTTGGATTACAATTTGCAACTAGACGGATATACTGTTACTTACTCTACAGTCAAAAATCTGGGTGTTATATTAGATAGCAACTTGTCTTTTGAAAATCATATTTCCCATGTTACAAAAACAGCATTCTTCCATCTTAGAAACATTGCCAAGTTATGAAACATGTTACCTGTTTCTAGGGCTGGGTATCGTTCAAAAATCTTCGATATCGATACCGATACCGATACCTTGACTTTGATACCGGTTCCTGAACGATACTTTTTTCGATACCAATTTTATGAAATCTATTTGAACAAGATTACATTATCTAAAAAAAAATACAGCTTGTTGATGTTTATACAAACTCAAAGCCACTGCACAAAGGAACAAAATGTAAAAAAAATCAGTGCAAATAGTTTTAATAAAGCTCAAATAGTCTTCAGTTTACACATCTGTTAGCTACATTTACACTAGTACGTGTGATAGAATCACCTAGCTCAGACAGAATCGTCATTTCTATTCATTTTCTACTGATAAGCATTAGCAGTTTCTAGCGCTGTCTGCCTGTGCTCTCTCTTCCATGATCACTGCTCTGACTCAGAGGTTATAATATATTAAATTTAATTTAATCAACAATACATGGCCAAAACGTTACATATATATATACCTATATATATATATGTGTGTGTGTGTGTGTGTGTTTTGTTTTTTGTGCAAATGATTTATTATATTCCCACTAATCTCATTAATACTTTCATTTCAAATTCTTACATTTGATCTATAAATTCAATTGACACTGAAAAATACAACTGCGTTAAATAATTATTATGAGATTATTTTAAATATTTTTTAATATACAAACAAGAAATTATGGTGGAAATTATACTTTTCAACTAAATTAAAATGCCAGTAGGTGCCAGTAGTGAGAGTTTAATGAGTGAGTCATTAAGTCGTTCATTCAAACGATTCGTTCAAACGGCAGATTCATCAGATGTTTATGCATGGGCTAATGAAACTTTGACTCAACCAATTCGTTCAAAACACGGAATCAATCAGCAATGAATCGGCTGGTTGCTGTGAGATGCGCTATTAATGAAGCGTTAATGTCAAGCCCTGTAGTCTATGTGCCGGGGCTCACCCCCAGACGGCCCGGCCCAATTTAAACCCTGGTCTTATGTAGCATGATGCTACAGTGTGCATGAATGGTCACATAACACGCGCTTTCGGTCTTGTAGTATGAACGGACTGAAACTCTACACAGCTCCCGCTCTACTCTCCATTGGAAATGAATGACTTTCGGTCTATCATTTGTCGGAGATAGTGGAAAGCCGTCTTGAAACGCAGTGGAAACGTCAGTATGACGAGGATCGTTCTCATTTTAAAACAAAAGCGCACCAGTGTAAATGTAGCCTTACAGCTACGGGGGCTGGGACGCATTCACACTAAATTCGGTCGGTGTCTAAAAAACTATCGAACTCGATACCCAGCCCTACCTGTTTCTGATGCAGAAAAGCTAGTTCATGCATTCATGACCTCTAGATTGGACTATTGTAATGCACTGCTAGGTGGTTGTCCTGCATCTTCAATAAACAAGCTACAGGTAGTCCAAAATGCAGCGGCTAGAGTCCTTACCAGGTCAAGAAAATATGATCATATTATCCCAATTTTACAGTCTCTGCACTGGCTACCTGTTAAGTTCCGTATCAGTTACAAAATATTATTGCTTGCCTATAAGGCCCTTAATGGGTTAGCTCCTGCGTACCTAACTAGTCTTCTACCACGCTACAATCCATCACGCTCCCTAAGGTCGCAAAATTCTGGACTTTTGGTAGTACCTAGGATAGCAAAGTCCACTAAAGGAGGTAGAGCTTTTTCGCATTTGGCTCCCAAACTCTGGAATATCCTTCCTGATAACGTTCGGGGTTCAGACACACTCTCTCTGTTTAAATCTAGATTAAAGACACATCTCTTTGGCCAAGCATTCAAATAATGCATCTCATAATCTTGTACTGCAGTTATATCTGATCAAATGCACATTATTATTCTTTAGTTTGGGTTAAACAAATCAATTTTGCTTGGTTGGAACAGCAGCTATGCTAATTATGTCTCTATTTGTTTCTCTGTTTTTGCCACGGGATTCACATCCCATGGTAACTAGAATTTACACAAGCTTCAGTCTGGATCCAGAACACCTGAGAAGAGATGATGCCAACCCCTCAGATGACCTCAGATGACGCCAACCCTGAAACAACATACAGAACTACCACATTTTGCTATAACTTTGATTGCATCATATAATAATTGCTGTTAATAGTATTCATCGTCTGTTTGATTACGTCTTTAATTGATTTTTTTATCAATTTTACAGAAACTTAATTTGCTGTAAAGTTGCTTTTCAACGATTTGTATCATGAAAAGCGCTATACAAATAAACTTGAATTGAATTGAATCCCACCGAGCTGACTTCAATTCAGTGGGGTGGGAACACCCCAATAAGGCTTCTAAAAAAACTACTCTCTTCAATCTCTGGCAGCCATTTCCAACTGATCAGAAGCCATTACCTGCCTGGTGCTCTGAAGGGTCAAGGACAAGCAAAGAAACATTGCTTGTTTATTCTATAAGGACAACCAATAAAGCAGAAAGCTGCTAGCAAGCTCTCCCCAAGCTTGAGAAAAGAAAACCTATTGAAAATGACTGCTGTTTTCAGATTTTATGTTTTTAATTGGTGTCATAATTTTCAGAATTAGAAATCAGAAATAGTTTTATTGCCAGGTATGTTTAAACATACAAGAAATTTGTTTTGGTGACAGAAGCTTCCACAGTACAAACAGAATGACAGTGACAAGACAAGACAGATAATACAAATAATAAAAATAGGATAAGTAAATAGGAAATAACAATATACAAAACATATATATATTTAAAAAAAATACACAATATACAAAGTAGACAATAGATGGTATTTGAGTGTACAGGTGCATTATGTACAAATGCAAGGAAATGTAAAAAGAGGTATGTGTGTTAAATAAATAAATGCCTGCATAGATAGTATTGTGTATTACACGTTTATTGCCAAGTTAACTGTTCATGAGATGGATTGCCTGAGGGAAGAAACTGTTCTTATGCCTGGCCGTTCTGGTGCTCTGTAGCGCCGACCAGATGGCAACAGTTCAAAGAGGAAGTGGTCTGGGTGTGAGGGGTCCAGGATGATTTTGCCAGCTCTTTTACTCACTCTGGATGAGTGCAGTTCTTTGAGAGTGGGGAGGGTCGTCCCAGTGATTTGCTCAGCAGTCCGGACTGTCTGCTTTAGTCTTCTGAGGTCAGTTTTGGTAGATGAGCTGAACCAGACAGATATAGAAGTGCAGAGGACGGTTTCAATGACTGCTGAGTAAAACTGTTTCAGCAGCTCCTTTGGTAGGTCGAACTTCCTCAGCTGGCGAAGTAAGTACAGCCTTTGCTGGACCTTCTTGACAATGACCCTGTTGAAAAAAACAGAATATGCTGGTTAGGTATGTTTTGAAGCATGGCAGCTGGTTTGTGCTGGTTTAAGCTGGTCCTTAGATGACCATGAGCTGGTTTAAGCTGGTCCTGAGCAGGAGCTAGTTGCTTAGGACCAGCACATGAAAATCTTGAACCAGCTCATAACCAGCTCAGAACCAACTAAGGACCAGCTTAAACCAGCTCAAACCAGCTGCCATGCTTCAAAACATACCTAACCAGCATATGCTGGGTTTTTTTCAACAGGGGGAGTCTATGTGTAACTCCCACTTCAGATCCTGAGAGATGATGGTGCACAGAAACTTGAATGACTCCACTGTTGTTACAGTGTTGTCCATGATGGTGAGTGGGGGGGGGTGCAGGGGGGTTCCTTCTAAAGTCCACTGTTATCTCCACTGTTTTGAGCATATTCAGCTCCAGGTTGTTATAACTGCACCAGACAGCCAGTTCTTTAACCCCCTATCTGTAAGCTGACTCGTCTCTGTCCTGGATGAGGCCAATAAGTGTGGTGTCATCTGCGAACTTCAGGAACTTGACAGAGGGATTTTTAGGGGTGCAGTCGTTGGTGTACAGGGAGAAGAGCAGTGGGGAGAGAACACCTTCCCTGGGGGGCGCTAGTACTGATGGTGTGGGTGCTGGATGAGAATTTTCCCAGCCTTAAGCCTGGCTCACACTACAGGATTTTTAGCCCGATTTAGCCCCGATTTCCCCCTCCCGAGAATCGGAGCAAAAATCTTGTCGAGCCCCTAGATCGGTCCCGATGTTCGGCGCTGACTATTTGTATAATGTGTCGAAAACGTATCACAACCGTAAGGAGAAAGAGAAGCTCTGGAGTGAAATCGCCTCAGTTTTGAACGTGTACAGGGGTGACAGGGGGAGTCACGAGCAGGGGGTCTGGGGGCTTTACTCAAGATAAAACACTTTCATCATCCTCATGAATGTATGCTGGTTTACCTAATGGCTGCGACACACACCAGTTTTTGTTCTGTGCTGATCACAATCGAATCCTTTCATTATAACATAAGCCTACAGAGTGTTTACACAACGATGTTAATAATATATTAATTGCACAGTGTGGGATTCATTGGT
>NW_015505849.1:502327-513037 GCF_001515645.1 Sinocyclocheilus grahami
TAAAACACTTTCATCATCCTCATGAATGTATGCTGGTTTACCTAATGGCTGCGACACACACCAGTTTTTGTTCTGTGCTGATCACAATCGAATCCTTTCATTATAACATAAGCCTACAGAGTGTTTACACAACGATGTTAATAATATATTAATTGCACAGTGTGAGATTCATTGGTCATAACAGAACTTTGTGAGATCATGATGAACTAAGATTGACAGTTTTTAGTGGTTAAAAAAAGGAGCGCTCTTTGCGAGCTTTCTAGGCAATAATCCATTTAAAATGTAGAACTTTGTTTTTCGGCCACACACACGTTGCAAAATTTCGGGAATGACATCTGCATATTTATGCTGGATTCGCTCTCGAAGTAGTAGTGATTGACATAGTGATAACCATAGCAATAGATGGGACAAAATATGTGAAAATGTGCATTAAGACTAGAGCACCCTCACTAATGTCAGAAGCACCCTCAGTGATTAGTTGGTATACGCTTTTATTGTATAGCCTACAAAAACAACAAAATACAAATGCACTAGATAAAATAATTTAATAAATGCATATTTACAATTTAAGCACTTAACTAAAATAAGTATTAAATAATTAAATAAATAACTAGAGAAGGCTGACTATAACCAGTTTGCTTCCATTTAGTAAAAAAAGCCTTGGCTACTCTTCACCTGAATTAGAAAAAAAAGCTCTTCTGGTGTTCAGTGATGCGAGGACAACATTTGAGCATGTACATGCAATATCTGAGCGAGAGCAGAGCCAATTCATAAAATAAAAAACAATGTATAGTTAAAAGCACACATCCAGTTTTGTATGAGTGAAGGAATCCACGTGCGGATTCTTGCGGTGAGATTCTTGCTCACGCATTACATGGATCGCGTAACTCGACATTTGTCATTAAGATCACGCTATAGAAACCGCTTAAAATTACGTATAAATAAGAGAAGAAAGCGGCCCTAGGCAGCTGCCTACACAGGATCCGCCACTGCCAGATGCAGTTAGAAATCAAGCCTATCACAAGATATCTGGTGGGGGGGGGGCACCTGGGGTGGCCAACCAGATTTCAGGGGGGGCCGGTGCCACCCCTGGCCACCACGTAGACACGCCCCTGGTCACGAGGCGATCATGTGAGGCGCTCTCTCTGGCATGATAATCTTAATAATATCTTGAAGTGTGTGATGCGCCATGATGTTCAAATCTTATAGTGTGTGCATGTTTAAGATTTGAGAGAAGATAATCTGCAAAGATTCTCCTTATGTGTGTGCTGCAACCAGATTTCATAATCGGTTAGGATTTTAAAACTCCTGTAGTGTGAGCCCGGCTTTACTAGCTGCTGCTTGTCTGTCAGGAAGCTGGTGATCCCCTGACAGATGGAGGTGGGCACAAAGAGCTGAGTTAATTTGGACAGGAGGAGGTTTGGTATGGTAGTGTTGAAGGCCGAGCAAGTCCACAAACAGGATCTTCTCATAAGTCCCTGGTCTGTCCAGATGTTGTAGGATATAATGCAGTCCCATGTTGACTGCATCATCCACAGACCTGTTTGCTCAGTAAGCAAACTGCAGGGGGTCCAGTGATGTCTTTCAGGTGGGCCAGAATAAGTCTTTCAAATGACTTCATGACCACAGATGTTAAAGCCACATGTCTGTAATCATTTAGTCCTGTAATTTTGGGTTTCTTTTGGGATTGGGATGATGGTGGCGTGAAGGGACTTCACATAGCTCCAGTGATCTGCTGAAGATCTGTGTGAAGATGGGGGCCAGCTGGTCAGCACAGGTTTATAGACAAGCTGGTTTAACACTGTCTGTGCTTGGTGCTTTCTTTCTCTTCTGTTTCCGGAAGACCTGACACGCATCTTTTTCACAGACCTGAAGTGCAGGAGGGGGAGAGGGGGGTTGCTGAGTGTTAACAGATCCATGGAGAGAAGGTTTAGAATGGGTGTGAGACAAGGTTTTTCAAACCTGCAATAAAACTCATTCAAATCGTTAGCCAGATGTTGATTCTCCACAGTGCTGGGGATGGTGTCTTGTAGTTGGTGATGTCTTTCAGTCTTTTCCACACTGATGCAGGGTCACTAGCAGAAAATTGTTTTTTCAGCTTTTCGGAGTACTTCCTCTTTACCACTCTGATCTCCATTGTCAGTGTGTTTTTGGCCTGTTTATACAAGACTCATCTTTGACCTAACAGCGCTGTCTGAGTTTTACAGTGAACCACGGTTTGTCGTTGTTGTAAGTTAAATGAGTCCTGGTAGGGATGCACATATCCTCACAAAAACTGATGTATGATGTTACAGAATCAGTAAGCTCTTCCAGATCCGTAGCAGCAGCTTCAAAAACATTTTAATCAGTGCAGTCGAAGCAGGCTTGTGAATCCCGCTCTGCTTCATTAGTCCATCTTTTTATGGTCCTTATTACAGGTTTCGATTTCAGTTTCTGCCTGGAGGTCGGTATAAGATGAACCAGACAGTGATCAGAGAGCCCCAAAGCTGCCCATGGGACACAGTGATATGCATCCTTTGTTGTGGTGTAACAGTGGTCCATAATATTTTTTTTGTGGGGGGGGCAGTCTATCATAACAAACAATGATAGACTGAAAACTATTTAAAAAATAAACTGAATGAATTCAATTAAATGTGCAAAATTACACCAACTATGCAACTAACTGCTGACTTCTAGCAAGGTTCTCTAAAACTGCAAATGACACCAGTGTGCTACAGGCAAAACTAAGAAAAATAATGGGATTCTGCTCCTGTCTATATGCGTTTCACAAAACACACATAGTAAATGCCGAAGTTAATGTAGAAATTATACCTTATGATGGACATGCATGGATGTTGCATAACACCTTATCTAGGGGAGAATGTCAGAAATAAATAATGCATGCCACAGCCACTAAAATATTTAAATATGTTTTACACTGTTGTATACAGAAGCATATTTAAGGGTGTGCTCTAAAACCAGGAATTTATTGTATGCGAATTACATGTCCATTTATTACTTTTCCCCCATCATCTTCCAGAGACTGAATTTGTTGACATGCCCTTTCACAATTTTTGTTTGCTATTCATTGTGCTGCAGTAGCAGTGAATTCTCCCAAGAACTAGAGTGGCCGAGAGAAAGAACGAGATATATTGGGGGGGTATGGTAGCAGTAGCCTTATGAAGGAGATGCCTGAGGGCTTTTCAGTGGAGTCCTCCAAACTTCAAAGTCTCTTTGCTTCCATAAGAAAGGCCATTGGGGGAGTTGGCATCAATTTTAAATGATAAAGAGAGAGGTTAGGGAGGGAGTGAGTGAAAGCATACCAGAATAAAAACCAAGACTCTTGTCAGGATTAAAATTAGTGGTGTTTGCACGGAGAGTAAATTAGCTGTGTCCGTTACGCCACTAAAAGAAGCAGATGACTTTTTGACAAGCATATCAGCGTATCCAGCAGAAGACATCGTGAATGCAATATCGGCACTATCAGCATCAGCCGCAGTCAGGATGAGCACTTCCTGCCTGCATAATGCCAGACACATCAAAGGATGTGAAAAAAAATTCTGATTAAATAATTATGTTACAGCAGACACTCTATACAGATATATGTAGATCAGTTCATATGTTAAGAATTGACAAAAAAAATTGTTAAGGTTCATAGAGCATGTATTTGTGTAAAATCCATGTGTGAACATTTTCCAACAGAAATTACATTATTCTTTAATAAGTTTGCACTTAACTTTATTCTGAACTGACTGAAACATGTGGACATGCACTATATATAATAATAATTAAAAAACACATATACACAGTCAGCAGTTTAAAATTATGTTTTTGAAAGACGTCTCATATGTTCACTAAGGCTGCATTTATGTGATCAAAAATACAGTAAAAACAGTAATATTATGTAATAGTTACAATTTAAAAATAAAAAAAATAAAAACTGTTTCCTACTCTAAGAAATTTTAAAATCAGTCATTATTCCAGTCTTCAATGTCACATGATCCTTCAGAAATCATTCTAATGTGATCTGGTGCTCAAGAAACATTTCTTACTATCAGAAATGTTTCTTATTTCTTACTACAGTTGTGCTGCTTAATATTTTTGTGGAAAATTATAAAGATTTTTTTCTGGATTCTTTAATGAACAAAGTTCAAAATAACAGCATTTATTTGAAAGAAATATTTGGAACATTCTAAATGTTTTTACATTCACTCTTGATCATTGTAATGCAAAATGTAAAAAATATTAAATAGCAAAAACAGTTTTCAATATAATAAGAAATCTGCTAATCAGCATGACAGACAGACAGACAGACAGACAGATAGATAGATAGATAGATAGATAGATAGATAGATAGATAGATAGATAGATAGACAATCTGAAAATAATTGTTTACAATTTTTCTAAAAATGAAACAATGTACTGTATATATTTATTGAGACCAATTCTTACAAACAATAAGAAAAGCCTTGGAGCAAGAGGACATCTACCTGCGCACTTTAAATATGCCATTTAATCTTTCACTTCTCGGCTAACACAGCTCAAGGGGAACTTAGGAAGGCAGGACGTTGAGGTGATTGCTACCTAGTATAGCCGGTGGACAACGGGAAAGGTCAGAGCTCATTTAAAAGACTTGGGGACCTTTTCACCTCGCTCAGTGCACTGGGTTCTGGATGAAAAATGAGCTCCTTAAAGGACTGTATTCTGCTGCTACAACAGTCCCACCCCCTCACTCCACCTTTAGCCATTTATCATTCACATCCCAGCCTCACCAACATGGCCTAGATCATAAACGCTGTTCAGCACAATGGGGAAAATAAAATTCAGAAAAAGCAGAATACATCCAACTTTGAGTGATTCTGATTGAATTATTCTTGAAATGGTCCATAAACGACTGAACCAGAACGAAACACACCAGTAAACAGGAGAAAATGGAACAGCTGAGTGGAATGTCACTGTTGTATTGATGATCTCTTCTCTCTTTGAGCTGAGAATAATGACACTCTGATCAACAGACGCATTTTTCCATGTCTCTGTTTATTTGATAAAAACTGATTGAACTGGGGAAATGAATCGGGCTGTAGCTTTGAAAACAACCTGAAATAATTTAGCTATTCTCTGGAGTTTCATGAATGTTTTGAACACATTTAACAAGATTTGTGCCCAAAGGATATTTGCTTGTTCAATCATAAAATGTTTGTGTAGTGGAGATAGATAAAGCCTATCAAGTGGATGGAGTGATCCTGTACATAATAGCAAATAATAACACATCTGCAGGTTCCTGTGAGAGATGTAAACTCACTCTCAATTGTCTCCACAGCAACAGATTACATGTCAGAAATTTAAACATCGCCTTCGCTGTTGTGAAAACTAATGAGGGTGATTACACACAAAGCTGAAAAAATGAAATGATTAGTCCTCTGAAATGCATAACAGAATTCATTTACAGAAATGTCACCGCTTTGAGGAAGTTAATTGCATCACATTTGAAGAAGTCATCTCAGACTCATTTCCTCTCAAGTTTCATTTCTGAATCGATTTCATTGCCTGTAGTCTTCTGCACTATAGCACACCACCAATTATATCAATGAACAAAATAAAATAAAAAATACCATGTTTACAAATGGCAATATGAAGTATTTTTGCATTATGCACAACATGAGCAAAATGTGTCAGTTTCAAAAACTGATCATACTGTAGCTATGTAGTGTGAGAAGTCCTTGCAGCCACTGACCTAAGCCCCATCTCTAAAATGTAACTGACCCAATTCTACCTTTGTAGCTGTTGCTGTCTGCCATTTTCTAATGGAAGCCTATGCAAGATCTGTGTGTCTGGATCAGTTTTACTGAAATAATCAAAAAATATGGTAAAGCGTTGCTGTTGCATATTTTTTATCTTATTGTGAATGATTCATCCATGCATACGTGTTTTGTTTTGTTGGGGGTTTTTTTAAATTTTGAGCTCATCATTTTGTCAAAATGTCATAACTCGACTGGTGACATACGCAGGATATTTAGTCTGCTTAAACCCGCCTGGTTTTCACAATCTACTGCAAAGTCGCATTCAGATCTGCCTCCATCCAATCAACAACCATCTGGTAAAACTATTTATACAACAGTTCGTTCTGGTTCTCAAATCTGATTGGTTGAGAACCGTGAGATATTGTACTGGTATCGCTACAGGAACGGCCTTTCACAATTTTGTATCACTCCGCTTGTTCTAGCCAGATCTATGTTTTTTTTTTATTATTCACTGAGCTAATCGTAGAGTACGTTAAGCCGGGCTCACACTGTGCGATTTTTTAAAAGTCCTTTAGGATTGTACTTGTCAGACTGTACGAACATGATGATCATGTCACACTGTGGGATCTCAGTTGTCATTAATGTCAGACTGTATGACAGTCAAGACGCGTTAAAAACGGGTGCGTGCAAGAAAACCTGTCCGGAGATTCACCTTATCAGCCCATACACATTCAGTGACTGCGAGCTGCATTGCACGCGGGGCTGTAATGTTGGCTATCATTAAAAGTATATGAATGGAGGCAATACCGGCGTATTTATGCAGAATAGTGCAAGCAGCACTACACACCCACATGAAAACAGCAGTGCAACCGGTGTTTATCATAGCAAAGGCAACGAATCATATGAATTCCGTGAGCGGAGGACGAGAGCACCGAAGTTTATGCAATTAGAAGAAATCTCTAGCATTAATTCTGATCAAGGCTTGTCTTGAGACAGTTTGACGTTTGTCATAGGAGAAGTCACATTGCAAGACTATGCACCAAATCTTCTGACACTGCCAGAAGTTCATCGGAGGTAAAAATTTGATCGCAACGGCCATTAATCGGCTGTCGGTGAACATGTTAAACTAACGATCAAAGACTACAGATTTTAGCCTATATAGGAATCTTTTAGGATTTTCAAAATTTGTCTCAGACGACAAAATCGTGGCCAAAATCGTACAGTGTGAGCCAGGCTTTAGTTAATATAAGAAGAAACGTCTAGCTTCGCAGGTCTCTTTCTTCTCTCATTTGGATGCACGTCTTGCCACATTGTTTCTCTCTTATAACCTCATTATTTCTCACTAATGACCTAACTGAAGCAGCACATGCCCTTGATACGAATTCTAAAAGTGACGTATGTTTAACTGACAGCTTGAGCTTTTAATCCATGGCGGAAGGAAGTAGTTCCACACAAAAGAGGGTTTTATTAGGCACTCCGTTGTTTCTTGTTTAATTACACACATGTTCCGTCGAACTGTTGTATAAACGCAATATCACTCGAGTACGAGAGCGATACCGGCTCTATATCAGCGGCTGTGATTGCATCCGGCAATCGTGCCTCTGGCCTAATCACAGCCATGCTGATATAGAGCCGGTATCGCTCTCGTACTCGAGTGATATTGCTCATGTATCTGCCCTTTTTTTTGTCGTGAATTACAACTGTCACCCCTCATTTGCAAATGAACATGTTGAACATCAGTAAAGATATGTATATTTGCTCAAAGGTAAATTAATTTGAATAAATTGTTTAAAAAGTCAATTTTAGTGAATATAATGTGAATTGTTACATTTGGACAATATCATGTGTAGTAAGGGGCAAATCCTGTGCTGAAATTCAGCCCATGCTTACTTTAAGATTTTAATTTACTTTTTTCCACTTTTATCTTATTTTTATGATGGATTGCCTCTTGGGTGAGCTCCCTTTTGGGTTTGGGTCCTTTATGTGCCACATATTCTGCATACAGCATATTTGTTCCTTGTGATGTTTCGTGTACTTTTTTTCCTTCCTTAAGTCAGCGTTTGAGATTGTTCAGGGATTTCAAGAATCCCCCCAAGCAATTTGTTGTGGGATTGAAATGGTCTAATGAATAGGCCCTGAGTCAATTAGACAGAAGCTGTTTTTCTTTGTTTTGCTTATTGGCCTTGGCACTTTGAATGTACATCCTGTAATCCGATATTATTAAGCAAAAAACAACTAGGGACAAATAAAGCATAAACAAGCATGGGAGAAATCACTGACATCACACTATTATTTTGTCTCCTCAGCAGGGCTATCATTTCCTCCTGCTTAGTTGTAATTAATGTTAATCTAGACACTGCTAGATACAACGCTCTGCTAATAGATGTGGATATCAACTGTTAGATCAACAGTTTTCAGAGTATTCTGTTTATTAATCAAAAATTAACTAGTCTAATACTTACATGCTCTAAAGGAAACCAAATGGTCAACTAAACTGTTGATTAACTCAATCAGTATTAACCCAATCTCTTGAGAAGTCATAATAAATTCAATAAGAATGCTAAATGATTAAAACTGTATGTACAACACAACAAACATAAAACCCAAACCTAAACTAAACATAAAACACAACTCAAAATTCAACCTAAGCCTAACCTGATTGTAAGGGGGAAAATGTGATGGTAATACTTCACAATATGCTTAAATGGTTAATGTTAATGCAATGTTATTGCATTGACAATGAATACATTTAGTCATTTAGCAGACACTTTTATCCAAAGCAACTCACAAATGAGGACAACAAAAGAGCAACAATATATAAGTGCAAATGACAAGTCTCGGTTAGCCTAACACAGTACATGTAGCAAGGTGTATATATATATATATATATATATATATACATCATTCCACCAGGAGGGAACACTTTTCACAGAATACTTTTACAACATTTATTAATCTAGGTTAATTTACATTTCTACATACTCAAATTTCTACATTTCAAGTTTAGTTTTTTTTTTTTTTTACAATTACCATTAGTTAATGTTTTAGGAATGGACATGAAATAACAAAGAACAATAGTATATATAAATTAACATTAACATAGATTAATAAATGCTGCACAGATCTTCCATCATACCTAATGCATTAATGTTAATTAACTGAACCTTATTGTTAAGTGTTACAAGTGATAAATAGCACAGTATGAAAGTTGCAACCTAAACAGCATATGAAGTCTTTATTTTTTATGTATTCTTTATTTATTTATTTATTCTTATTCTTATTATATAATTTCCAGCACAGGTCATTGGTACATGAGCTTAATGGTCCGCTCAGTTGCTCAGCAAGAACAAAAATTAAGGAAACATTGCCTGTCTGCCATAAACAAACTCCCTCATCAGCTCCGAAGGCCATGGGGAATAATTTACTTGAATAAAAAGTTACAGAAAAACTGTCCAGATGGGACTTCTATGGTAATTGCACTTGAGATATCTCCAGTGATTCAAGTCATTAATGAATTTGCTTTGATAACATCAAAAAAGGATTTGACAACTTCATTTTGCCTCAGTCGGGCACAAATTTAATTGCATACAATGGATAGTTTCTGAATGATAAAATAAGTGGCAAAAGTGAATAATAAATCGAATATTGTACCATCTAAAATCTAAGTATTTAAACTGGACTGATATTTTTATGGCCAGTTTCATCAGATTTTTTCTACGCACTCCCTACATTACCCTAACCAGACACATGCAAAAACCTTTCGCGAGTTCACAGCTTTCAAAGCACTTGACATTCAAGACCTTGTTTTTCATATTTTTCAGCAGATTAATTCATGATGTTTCTGCACTGTTGATTTCACTTCTCTTCTAAAGCAGCAGAGTTGAGGAAATATGACAGTATGGTACGTGCTATGCTTTCACGAGGCTGTGAACTCTCAGGAACACGTGATGGTTGGATATGTAAATTTCCTGCTGGTTTCTGTATTTCCGAAAGGTCAAAAATGGAAAGCAGCCCATGTACATTCACAACAAAATGTGAACTGCAATTTTTTCAACACTGAATAGATATTTCACTCAAACAGGAACATTCTGTCATCATTCACTCACCCTCGTGTCATTCCAAACCTACCAATATGACTTTCTTCTGTGGAACATAAAAAAATATATATCTTGAAGATGTTCCAAAACAACACTGGACTGGAATTTCACTGTATGGACAACATATATACAGAGCTGGGTAGTAACTGATTACATGTAATCTGGATTACATAACCAGATTCCAAAAATGAAGTACTTGTAATTGGATTAAAGTCAGACTACAGTTACTTTTTTATTGATTACATGATTACATATAATTCACACAACAGCAATAAATTATTCATAATTTATTACTTCTCCCTAACTCCAGTCACTAGTCAGGTGGCTATAATTACACAGAAAAATGAGAGGCCACATAATATTTGACCACTGGTTTTACAAAAATCGTTTCAGTTTTAAGAAGTGTTTACTCTATATTTCAACATTGCATCAACTACTGATGAGCACACTCATTTTCTATTTGAATTATTGCTCAGTGGGTTATTTAATCATGTATTATGTCTTTGGAAGGCTTTTGTCTTTCAAATGCACAAATTCGCGTTATTTTTTATTTATATGTAATGCAGGCATTCCCAAACTTTTTTGTCACCTGAACCTCTTTCACCTAATATATTTACTTTAAGTACCTTCAGTATACCATTGCATACTAAGATTTAAAAATAAATATTTTAATTATTCAGTGTCACATCTGCATGTTCACGGTTCTCTAATGTTGGTTAATGGTCACATGACATGCTGATAAACAAATAAAACATAAAACAATTTTGTAAGTGTTTTATTTTGAATTATGTTGTTTTAAAATGATTTATTTTAATTTTAAATTTTTATTATTTAATTAATTATTTGCTTTTCATTAAACTCATAAACCCCCTGCAGTTCCATATATATATATA
>NW_015505849.1:513077-520544 GCF_001515645.1 Sinocyclocheilus grahami
TATATATATATATATATATACATACACATACACATAAACACACACAGATATATACATTGTCCATATGTTTTTTTCCCCTTTTAATCCTTCTTTCAACATTTGTAAATCAAGGTCATTGTAGTTTAGCATTTTTATTTTAATCTTATTTTCAAACTTCCATGAGTATAGTTTTGGTTCATTGTCATTTTAATTGCAAAAGACTGTAAAAATGCTCCAGTAATAACCTGTTACTTGGTTAAAAATACATTCCCTTACTATTTACAGTGGAAAAACGGTAATAGATCTAATGGGGCAATAAACGCAATTTGACAGTAAAATACTGTTGAATGTACAGTTTTTGGAAGTTAAAAGATCAAGTACAACGAAAAAGTGTAAACTGACTTAACCAGAATTCCCTGTGTGACACTTCACATTTGATCCTTTTTTTTTCAATAAATGTTTCTTCCTAGTTTTTTTTTTTTTTTTATCAGTTATGTACATTAGGGTTTTTATGTTATATCTTATGTTGTTTATTGCATTATTTGAGCGTCACATGTTACCATGATTGTGTTTTGTATCTGTGTGTATGACACTGTGCACCTTCCATATTTTATTTTCCTGAGCTTGTGGAAAATTGCCAGCCTTTACATTTAAAGACTTTTAAGTCAAAAACACAAATCAAAAATAAACAATTTGACATTCACGCAATGTACTTGCACTCAGCTGGTCTGTACACTTGATTATTTGTGTTTATTTGTTTGTTTGTTTGTTTGCTTGTTTAATGAAATTGCACTTTCAGTTTACAATAATATTCAAAAGACAACTATTTTTGTTTACAATAATAATGTTTGTGGTATGAGCTACTCTCAAAGCAATGTCTGGATCTTTTAACTGTAGTGTTTTTCACAGATCAAAGACTGCTGCATTTGTGCATTAGGTCTTCCCTGATTTCTGGGTAAAAGAGCAGGCAGATGAAGCTCTACCAGAGCAGTGTCACTGATACTAATCACCAGTCATTTAAATACACCTTCTGAGCTGAGAATATCGCCTTCACCCAAGTGCTGAGCTAATTAGAGGTTATAGGACAGGTTCCTGCTGCTTCCAATCACATAAAATGGCATTACTGCAAAGAAACTGTGTGCCTCCAAACGGCCCAGGAAGTCTGGAAACAAGTTAGGGCTGAGGTTTATTGAAGGCAATAAAAAGATGAGTGACAAGTGCCTGTACCACAGGAATATTTCTTCCGTCACCAGAATAGATCTACAATTCAATAAGGCACTGCCGTTTGGTGCAAACTAATGAATGATACTCACAATGAGCGACAATAACCCACTTGGAAATTGGTCTGGGAAACAATGAGCCAAAATGAGGGAATAATACAGGGATGAAAAATAAACAAATAATACTGGCAGCTGCCGTATTGGTGGGGGATATTGGAAATGTCAATGTGGGTGTGGAAGAGAGAAAAAGATTTCTCTTATACCCTCTGGGGCGTTCCAGATTCTCTGTGTGTGAGAGAGAGAGTGAGAGAGAGAGAAGTGAACGACTGATGATTACCATGAGGTACTAGGTCTGCGACTCTGACTGATACCACCACCAGCAAGAGAAATATTGCCCTAGTTCCTCACTCAAAGATACGCCTATAAATTCTGAAGATTTGCACACCATTTTGTTTATATTATTGAGTTTGACAAACTTCGCCAGAGGGGAGTTATATATAAATATAATAGTTTTTTTAGGTAAATCTAAGTCCAGCCATCTATGTTTGTGGACTCCAGATTGCTACATGTTCCTTCAGTAACAGGTCTTTCATTTACAATGGACAGGGTTGTGAATTGATGGCAACACTTAAAGTGAATTATAGAGGGAAAAATACAACATATACATATTTACTTTCTGTAGAACTTTTTTCCTTTCGCTTAGTTTAGTTTTTTTTTTTTTTTCAAAGCAACTTTATTATTTAATATTTGTATCTGAAAATGGATAACATTAAGTAATATTAAGAAAATTATTAATTAGGTAACAATAAGCATGAAAATTATAGGTACTTAAAATTATAGGCTTTTGTGCTCTGGAAGAAATCACCCAGTTTAAACTAACTCACTTCTTAGCAGACAATGTGCTTTAAAAAAAAACTTTAAAAAATTCCATATAAATACATAAATAGTACCAAGTACCAGTGGTGTGAAAAAGTGTTGGCCCCCTTCCTGATTTCTTATTTTTTTGCATGTTTGTCACACTTTAATGTTTCAGATCATCAAACAAATTTAAATATTAGTCAAAGATAACACAAGTAAACACAACATGCAGTTTTTAAATGAAGGTTTTTATTATTAAGGGAAAACAAAATCCAAAACTACATGGCCCTGTGTGAAGAAGTGTTTGCCCCCCTGTTAAAACTGTGGTTTATCACACCTGAGTTCAATTTCTCTAGCCACACCCAGGCCTGATTACTGCCACACCTGTTCGCAATCAAGAAATCTCTTAAATAGGACCTGCCTGACAAAGTGAAGTAGACCAAAAGATCCTCAAAAGCTAGACATCATGCAGAGATCCAAAGAAATTCAGAAACAAATGAGAAAAAGTAATTGAGATCTATCAGTCTGGAAAAGGTTATAAAGCCATTTCTAAAGCTTTGGGACTCCAGCGAACCACAGTGAGAGCCATTATTCAACTATTTATGTATTAGTACATAAATAGTGCCATATATATAAATTTTATATAGGACAAAATTCAACCATATATTTACTGTTTTTGTTTTGTTTGTTACTATTCTCAAAATGTATAATTATTCCAGTAGTTGTATCTACTCTTTAACCTAAAAACAAACACATAAAACTTCATTTTAAACCGTAGTTTTAAATTAATGAATACATTTATGCAAAGTTGGTAGACTCCCTTGTCATTTATGTTTTCCAATTGAAAACATTAAAGTTATTCTGCCTATTGTTAATATTATTGTTGCTGCTTAAACATCAATTCTGCATATCAGTTACTGGACATAGAAACATACAAATATTCAGTATCTATTTAAAATCAAATTAAAATAATATCTGGCCATCTCTGTCTGTCTGTCTGTCTATCTATCTATCTGTCTATCTGCAGTATCTATCTATCTGTCTATATACAGTGTCTATCTATCTGTATATCTATCTATCTGTCTATATACAGTATCTATCTATCTGTCTATCTACAGTATCTATCTGTATATCTGCAGTATCTATCTATCTGTCTATCTATATATCTATCTATCTGTCTATCTATCTATCTATCTACATTATATATCTATCTGTCTATCTACAGTATCTATCTATCTATCTATCTATCTATCTACAGTATCTATCTGTCTATCTATCTATCTGTCTATCTACAGTATCTATCTGTATATCTGCAGTATCTATCTATCTGTCTATCTATATATCTATCTATCTATCTATCTACATTATCTATCTATCTGTCTATCTAAAGTATCTATCTATCTATCTATCTATCTACAGTATTTATCTGTCTATCTACAGTATCTATCTATCTGTCTGTCTGTCTGTCTATGTTCTTGATTCAATTTAGTTTAATCAAGCATTTGTGAGCTCAGAAAAAGGTTTCAGTTAAATGTTGCAGTTTTATTATATACAAAATGTATAAAAAGAAAAATTCTGCAATTGTACTACCTGTAATCCATATTCATAATACCTTTGCTGGATTTTGAATAATGCATGTTGACATTTATTGGCCTTCATTTAGAGAGCAGCATATTTAATGCAATAGTAAATTTTGCTTTGCTCACAGCCAATTCATTCTGAAAATGAGGGTCATAGTTTTACAGGCAAAGACATTGCAGACCATTTGCAGTTGATGCTCATTGCTAATACAGCATCACAACGGTGCTGAAAATGGATCCATATCCCCTGATAATGTTATACAGAGCTCTGAATATACATGAATATGCTATGAATGAATTTAAATCTCCTCACAACTCCTAAACCATGATTGTGTCTTGTTATCATGCACTGCAAGAACAAAGCATGGTGGGAGAAGGTGATTACAAGAACAAAGCATGCTGGGAGACGTCATAGTGGCATCTGAGAGAACACCCTCAACCTCATGAGGTGCAAAATGGGCAATATCCTCAAACAGGCAGATCCAAAACGCACCAACATGTGAGAGATTGATCATCAATGGGAGAAAAAGTTCCTAACACACATAAATGTGTGGATTTGTTTCACTTACTTCACAGAAATGAATTAGCTAGGGAAACCTAAACAAGTATAGAATAGTAAAAAGGGTATCAAGAACCATGGATTCAGTAAAACATGCACATTTCAGTTCCAATTATTGATACACGTGTATGCACTTTAATGTGATTTTAAACCATTCAAGTGCAAGAAAACGCGAAAATGAACTCAATTCAGCACTCACATGCTGTTTTCATACAAATACACACAAACTTGTCAAAATATAAACAGTTGGGGAAAACAATGCATACAAATGTATATTGGATCCTTAAAGTATTACGAGCCTAATATTTCTGCTGCCATCTGTGCCATTAATGCAAATCAAAAAACTAAAGTAAAAGAATATAACTTACTGATATTGAATGAAAGACTTTTGTAACTTTAATAAAGATAAATCTATATTTTATTTATTTAGGAAAAGAAAACTCTGGAGTGTTATTTTACATTTGAATACATTTTATTTAAATTTCTTTACCTGAATTTTGTTCAGTTGTATTTATTTGTCCTATTGCTAATTTGTTGCTTTGTTCTTATTTTATTAGATTATTACTCTTTAATAATGTTTGAAATCTCTATTAGTTTAATGTTTGAAATATATTAGTCTAGTTGTTTTTGCTGTGGTATTTTTGTTAAAACCATAGGCAAAAGTTATTTGTGTAATGGCGCTTTTCCACTGCATGGTACGGCACGGCATGGCACGGCTCGGCTCAGTTTGCGTTTCTACTGCAGTTTAGTACCGCTTACAGTGGGTGGGATTATAGACATGTTGTTATAGTTGTGCCGCCTCTACTGCCGTGCTTAGGCGACCTCCTGAAAAACGTTTTCATTCTGCGTCATCCCATCAAGCTCTCGCTGGATCCGCTCCTCGGCTATCAACAAGCGGAACGTCTGTACTTCCTTAACAGACCACGAAACAGCCATTATTTTGTTGTTCAAAATAGGTGAGCTCATTCGAAACGGTTGCATTCGTTTCAAAAAATGTTGCATTCGATCCTTGCTGGCTGTGCTGATTTAATCTAGCGGGTCTAGTGTCACGTGTCGCAAGTTCAATGACGCAGGTAGCGGTGATTCTCTCCGGCAAATCAGTGATCAGTAGGGTTTACACGTCCCATTTTGGTAACGGTACGGCTCGCTTGGAACCTCAGCCAAGGTGGTACTGAAAAAAGTACCAGGTACCAGGTACTGTACACAGTGAAAAAAACAAACAAAAGCGAGCCGTGCCGTGCCGTACCATGCAGTGGAAAAGCACCATAAGAGTTTTGAAGGCTGCTGATTTTTGTTCTGTAGTCTGCTCATTTTTGTTAATAGTCTTCAGCTGTAACAGAATGTATTGCATTTAAAAAAAATAAAATAATAATATATATATATATATATATATGTTTAATATCTAAATGTTTGACTTTTAAAAAAAAAAAACTTATTGAAATCGAAACTTGGAATTGTTACGAATCAGAATTGATAAGCAGAATCAGAATTGCTAAAAATCAAATGATACTCAACCCTCAATAGTAAACCAAGATCCACAAAGTTTCCAGTAGCATTGTTAAAAGAGGTTTTAATCTAGCGGGTCTAGTGTCACGTGTCGCAAGTTCAATGACGCAGGTAGTGGTGATTCTCTCCGGCAAATCAGTGATCAGTAGGGTTTACACGTCACATTTTGGTAACGGTACGGCTCGCTTGGAACCTCAGCCAAGGTGGTACTGAAAAAAGTACCAGGTACCAGGTACTGTACACAGTGAAAAAAACAAACAAAAGCGAGCCGTGCCGTGCCGTACCATGCAGTGGAAAAGCACCATAAGAGTTTTGAAGGCTGCTGATTTTTGTTCTGTAGTCTGCTCATTTTTGTTAATAGTCTTCAGCTGTAACAGAATGTATTGCATTTAAAAAAAATAAAATAATAATATATATATATATATATATATGTTTAATATCTAAATGTTTGACTTTTAAAAAAAAAAAACTTATTGAAATCGAAACTTGGAATTGTTACGAATCAGAATTGATAAGCAGAATCAGAATTGCTAAAAATCAAATGATACTCAACCCTCAATAGTAAACCAAGATCCACAAAGTTTCCAGTAGCATTGTTAAAAGAGGTTTCTTGGGACACTTAAACCCAAATAAAAGCGCACTGACTGGTGTGCTACACACATGCTTGATTCATTGGTTTAATGTGGCTACAGCAATGTTTTTACACCCTAAACTGGTAATGATACAGTGGCAGATTAACACCCCCCTACCTCTCTCCTTCTTAAGTAGCTTGCTAAATGATTTCAAGCTTAATTGAATGTCAGATTATTATTGCATGACAGCAGCTGTTTGAGGACAAGACAACGAACATGTGATTTGGAGTGATGGTCCTATCTCGGCCCTCTAGGATTAGCCAAGATTGTGCGGAGAGAAGCATTTTCACTGTTGTTTGCTAATGAATAGCTATGAATGCATGGTCATACTGTGAATCTGTGCCGGCAGCTAATTGAAAAGTAATCTCTGTTCTTTATCTTTATACAGCCAGTCATCCAAAAGATTTTCAATATTCACAGCTGGGCTGCAGCCAAAGGCACCCTTTAGTCTGAGAAAAAGAGCTACTGAGATTTAGGCCCACATTCTTGACTTTTTTGAATATAAAATTATATGAATGCTGTCAATTCCAGACTTCTCATCTCAGCAGGTGTTGGCTAATAGATGGCTGCTTTCTAAGGGTGGGAGTCATGGAAAATAATGAATAATTTTATCTTTTCTTTTTTCTTTTGGCTAGAATATCTACTGATATTAGAGTTTTTATTAGCACATTATTTTAAAGTCTCCTTGTTAAACATGTTACATGTACTTACTATTATAATAACAATGTATTATGCATAATTATATGCAAGCAACCCGAAGCAAACCCCTAATCCTATCCCTAATCATATAGTAAGTACATGTAGTTAATTAATATTACTCAGTACTTAAATGTAGTTACCCTGTAAAAAGGACACCTTAAAATAAAGTGTAACTCAGTTTTTGATATAAATTTATGCATGCTCACTTCACATATTCTTACATTTAGATTATCTTTGCCATCATCTAATGCTCACATAAGTTAATCTTTAAAAACAATAAATTAATATTTAGCAAATCAAATGAATATTTATTTTTCATACTATACATTATAATGTTGTCATGCCAAAATTTGTGTTTAAAATTTAAAACCACTGGTTATATATATATATATATATATATATATATATATATATATATATATATATATATATAT
>NW_015505849.1:520621-561151 GCF_001515645.1 Sinocyclocheilus grahami
TTTTTTGAGTTTGAGTTTGAGTTTTATTTGGTTATTGGTCATATGGCCAGAATTTTAATATCAATGCTTCCCTACTAGATATTACTAGAAAAAATATTTATATATTAAACAGACATGTAGTAATGGATGATTTTGGACAATCCAGTGAATTAAAATTAAATGTTCTGTTTTGCTTGTTTATTTATTTATTTTTTAAACTTAAATGGACACAAAAACTATTTATTATTATTATTATTGATAATTTAATGATAGGTATGGTATCAGTATAAAAACAACTTCACACTATGTAACACTTGAGTTAAAACAAAAGTGCCCAAACAGTAAAATGAATATTATAAAATAATACCAATAGCAAAATAGGTGACATACACACATTATTAACTGCACGTTAGGGCTGCACGATAAATCGAAATGGAATCGAGATCGCGATTTGACAGAAGCTGCGATTGTCATGCGTATCTTTCAGTGAAGCGAGTTTGGAGTAAAAATATGTTTGGAGTAAAAATATGTAAATGTGGTATTTTCACATGCTTTCAGATGGAGCAGAATTTACTTCACAGAGCCGTAGTTCACTGAGAAGCTATGCAAACAGCTGTCATTATTGCGAACGATTTCATAATCGCGCAATAAAATCGTCTGCGATTTTTTTGCGTAACTTGTCAGTGAACTACTGCTATGTGTAGTAAATTCTGCTCCTTCTGAAAGCACGTGATGATGATTTCCTGCTGATTACAGAACTGGCATTACTATCAAAATGTGCATGACTATCACATTCGATTAATCGTGCATCCCTACTGCACGTCACTTTAACTTCACTGGTGCAGCAAGATTGAGTGTTTCTTGGCAAGCAACCATAAACAACTAAACTGAACAATATAAACTGTACACCTTCATACTGCCCAGATCTTCTGCTCTCTGACATTTTTCGCCTTCTTTTATTGTAAAGCAGATATTATCAGTGTCCCCAGACGCTATAAAAAAAATCAGTTTTGTGTCTGTTACTCCTACACTTAGAGCTCTATCAGCTGTGTGTATCGCTCTGTGGATCCTCATCCTAGTTTTTAGCTTGAGCTTCCCCTAATTCGGTCCTAATCTCAGCCATGTATACTAGCAGGCATGTTTGCCTGCAACCCCACACCTCGAAAGCGGGGTGAAAAAGAAAAAAAAAACCTATAGAAGGCAGTGGGGACCTGACCTGATTTACTGTTAATGCATAATAATACAGGCACGCCCCCGGTCTCCTGCAGAGTCATCTCTGGGAGAGGAAAAAAAGGTTCTGCTGCTGCGTATTATCATGTCATCATTTATTCATGCTGGTCTATAAACAGAGGAAGAGAGGCAGGCTGAGGCAGTTTGGCAGCTGAAACCTGAAAAAAACACCCATTAATGTGGGAGACATAAGGAGAGTCAGGTGATGTCAGACACTTTACCTTGACACCAAATTGATGATAAGGATTTATTTCAAAGGTGGACTTAAACTGTGTTCAAGACAGTTTCATTTCAGGCAGAACAGAGGGCCGCTCTAGGCCATGCTCTGGTAGAGCTAAAGAGCACTGCAGCCATATTTCTGCCCCAACATGAATAAGTACCGACTATACCGTGAGCCCTGGGAATCATACAGATCATTCCCAAAAAGCCTTGCTTTAATTTAAAAACATCAACAAGTGGAAAGCATTTCAATTTTACAATGTAATTTTGAGCTGAGAGCTTCAGATGATTTTAACAATGAATTTTGTGTAGGTATGTGCAGATGGATTTAGAATTTTAATACACTGATCCACACAAAATACAGATTTTTTATTTTATTTATTTTTTGTCTTGGGGGGGTGGCTTTTTTAATGTGAACTAAACTTTTTTTTATCATGAAAACCAATATATATTGTATTCTAAAAGTGCACTGTAAAATCCAATAGTTTACCTTACTTAAATTTAATTAGTTATCTTTACTTAGTTGTTATACTTCTAGGTTTTATTAAGTTCCAGCTACTTTCAAGGCAAATAAAACAATTTACTTACTGTTTTGAGTGACACTTACTTAAAATATTCAAGTAGCCACAAAGGAACCAATGACATTAATAAACCAGTGAGAGGCAGCAGTGCACTAATATGTTGCTAATGTGCAACATAACAACAGAAGAAGAAAAGAAAAAGAGTCTTAAAGGGGTCATATGATGCTGCTAAAAAGAACATTATTTGGTGTATTTGGTGTAATGAAATGTGTTGATGCGGTTTAAGGTTCAAAAACACATTATTTTCCACATACTGTACATTATTGTTTCTCCTCTATGCCCCGCCTTTCTGAAACGCGTCGATTTTTACAAAGCTCATCGGTCTGAAAAAGCGAGGTGTGCTCTGATTGGCCAGCTATCCAGTGCATTGTGATTTGCCGAATTCCTCAAGCGTGTGACGGAAATGTTACGTCCCTTACCATAATATGATGCCTGCGGCAACCACATGTGACAACCCCGGGCTGGACTCCGGCGATCGACAACGCGAAGTTGAAGTATTTCCTCAGCGACCAGCACTGATCAGGCATGACGAAGCGATATCGTCCTCTTTTGGAAGGCCAAATAAAGTAGTTTCGCTTTCACAACGAATCACACAGCGCCTTCACGACATGGCGGCCGCAACAATACTACAGTGAGGATAAAAGTTACGCCTTCTTTCTTTGCGTGAACATTTGGGCGGCGTTATGCAAATCTTCCCACATCGTGATGTAGGTATGTAGGGACGTGTTAGAACGAGCCATTTTAGGTAGGCGTGGCTGACGCTTAACTTTTATAAAGAATATCTCTTTGGATTTGAGACTTTAGTCTTTGCAACTTTACAGATCTTCTTTATGCATCAAGAGCTTGTAACACTCCAAAGAGAAAGGAAAAATTGAAATCGCATCATATGACCCAGTTAATAGACTTTTCACCCATTTCTTCCATGTCTGCAGTTATCTTTCACTAGTTGCATTCACTCGTTTCCCAAAGTCATCTTGAATGTTGACTTTAATACAACTGAAATATTTGAGAGAACATCACATAAGCAAACATCATAAATTTATGTTGATTTTCCTAAAATGTGTGTTTTTTAACTCACCATTATAGTGATTAGCGTTCCCTTTGGTTGGGCACTTGGAACTTCGCTTATGTTACTATAATTTTCTTCCTGTTAATGCAGCAATGCAACATGAAATCAGAGTTATTTGATTTCAAGGGAAGAAGAGTAATAAATAGGTTGCTTTTAGAAGATGACCTATCTTCTAATTAAATCTCAGCCTCGGGCACTTGGTTGAAATTGCAGAGGGCCCCTTCCACAGCCATAGGCCCCTATAATCATCACCATCTTTCTCCCCACTAGCGATGGCCCTGTTTATAATTCACTGGTGATCAAGTGACGTAATGGTACATTTCACTAAATCTGTTGTTCCATTGAAGGAACAAACTCATCCACATCTTTGATGTCCAGAGGGTGATTCAATTTTCAACAAATTTTCATTTATGGGTGAACAATTCCTTTAAGCTAAAAGCATGTGCTTTAATTGCTATATCATAATCTTAAAACAGAAATAGTCTCTACAATAACTATATATTATGAAATATAACTGAGCAGTCTCTATGTATTTGTGATTTATGTGCACATTACATACAGTATTAACCAAATTCACTAGTAAATCATGTTTAAGAGGTAAAGGAACAGCTTTCTTTAATTCCTCAAGACTCAGTGACCCAGGACTTCTGTCAGGCATGTGGGTATTTGAGAAGACAGAACAAATGACTGTCAAGGTTTAATCAAACAAACGGGATATGACTGAAAAGTCCCGTATGTAGTCTTTATTAGACTATCAGGCCAGAAGCTATTCCTTCTCATGAATTCAGATCTTGAGTTCCTTATAGGGGACAAAAATGAATTACAGGGTCTAGGGAGACAGAGACCACAGGAAGCCTTCTGTCACAGTGAATTAACAAAGTGATCAACAGTACTAGCTAGCAGGATGAATCCGATAATGGATTGGTCTACAAAGTTGGCATCAACACGAAGCGATTCAGGGTAGAAGCAATTCTGTGGATTCCCAGAAAACACCATTTCCTTGATGGAAAATGATTCACGCGTTGAACAGCAAAGGCTTAATTCACAACGCATCTCAAAATTCTCCATGAAAAGAAAATATCTGCTATTCACTATGGATGCATTTACAGTATAAAAGGCTTTTCAAAGCGAATTTACTTGCAACATTTTTCTGACTTTTTACTTTAGGAAAAATAAAAAGCATGTATCAAAACTCAGAAGTCACAATACATTCCACAAATACATATGAATGAATAGTAGTTGTGTGTGTGTGTGTGTGTGTGTGTGCGCATGCGTGTGTGCGTGCGTGTGTTTTTGTGATTTATGAGGACACATTTGTATAATGACATGGGTATGACATAGGTATTACAACGAGAAAGTGATTTATGAGGACATTTTGAGTTTCCCCATATTTCAAAAGGCTTATAAATCATTCAGAATGAGTTTTTTTGAAAATCTAAAAATGCAGAAAGTTTCCTGTAAGGGGTAGGTTTAGGTGTAGGGCAATAGAAAATACGGTTTGTACAGTATAAAAACAATTACGCCTATGGAATGTCCCCACAATTCACAAAAACAAACCTCTGTGTGTGTATATATATATATATATACACATACACACAGCCATTCAAAGGTTTGTAGTTGGTAAGCTTTTTATGTTTTTGAAATAAGTCTTTTATGTAGAATTTATTTCCTTACAGCAAAAACAGCAATATTGTGAAATATTATAATTTTAAAAATGTAATATATCTTATTCCATTCCAGTGTTACATGATCCTTTAGAAATCATTCCAATGCTGATTTGGTGCTCAAGAAAAATTTCTTATTATTATCCATGTTTAAAACTGTAGTGTTATATATGTTTTGTGGAAACCGTGATATTTTTTTCAGGATTCTTTGGTGAATAGATAGTTTAAAAACAGCGTTTATGTGAAATAGATTTATTTGTTGTCTTTACTGTCACTTTAGATCAATTTAATGCAAAAAAGTAACCCAAATTGTCCAAACAATGCAAAATTCCATGACATCTTTAATGTAAAAAAAACAAAGCATGAAAGATTCTGATAATGCCTGTAATGTCTGTAGCATTTTCACAAACCTGAATCAAACCTACAATCAAACAGCCTGCACCTGACTCCACTACACACTGGAAGAACAGGGATCTATGCGAAGCAAAGTGAACACTGCCCTCTGCTGTTTCAAAGTATCTGTTGAGTGTTCACCAAACAACCTGAATATGTTGTAACCCCAGCACTTTCATTATTTGATAAGGCATCTGTGGACTCTGGACTCACAGCTTCACTTCAAAGACTACAGAAAGACACTAGGAGAACTTCTCTTATGCATGTGACGCATATTACTGCTTTTGTTCAAATAAACAAGAAGTGCATTGATGCCAAGCCCTGAGGTCAAAGCGGTGTATCACTCGTGCGATATCTGCACCTTAAGGAGATGCAGACTTCATTGTTCATGTTCTGACAGCTGAGTTGCGCTCAGTCAAATTCCTGCACTGTCAAAAAATGCTTGAGAATATAAGCAGCCGGAGAGAAAAGTATTGGAAGATTGCATTGAAGAATATAAGATCCTCAAATAAGATAAAGACAGAGTCCCAGAGCCAGAAGGACGGAGGTGCGGTGAATATTAAGCAACACTGAGGCTTTATGTAATGTAAGACTGTGCCAGAGCTTCCCGCTGTCGTTCCACCTACTGCCTCTCTCATCATCGTCACATTATTTGCTCAATTGCTATAGGAAGAATTTGTCAATAAGCATGCCACTCTCACCAGCTGGATTGCCTCATGTTGCAGGTTACCAGGGGAACAAAGATTCAGCAGTCTGTTTCTATGGAGAACAAACACAAACCTCAAGGTTACCGACATTAAGGAGTCTTATTCATGTGGAGAGGCTCAGAATATCTGTCAGTTCAACTGAGCCTTCTATCTCGAGCCTGTCTGCTGTCTTTTTCATCCCTGTACAATCCATCCCCAGAATGACATGAGAGGTGAACAACAGTGATGGCTGAGTTCCCATTGCTGCTCGGTGATGACAAGGCACAACAAATCCCACACCTGAAAAAAGCAGATCTGCTCCCATGAAACTATCTGCTCGGATACAAAGCTAAAGTACGGCTTCTGAAAATATCTGTATTCGGTGGATTTCTCAGCTTTTCGCCTTTCCAATAAAAATGTTCTCCATCTTACCCAACCAGAAAAGCGATTTCACATACGCACTTTTTTTTGTTATTTCACAGTCTTCACAGGGTACTTGATGCTCGGAGTCTGCTAACAGGCGCTGTGAGCTATTCAGAGAACACTATATGGCATCTAATGAAGACAAAAACAGAGGTTTGAGGAAGGAAGATGTGGGTGAGGAAAGGTTAATGTTATATTAATGGAGACCTCCACTGTCCTTGACAAATCATGTGGCCCCTGTGACCTTTTCCCAGACTTCAACTTCAAGACAAAAATGCTTATGCTCGCTTTAAGCGATTTATTTTACTCTCACGTAGTACATTTTAACAAAGCGGTGGTGTCTGCGTGTCAGTTGCCTTGTGAACCACACTGTATAATTCACATATTTAGTTATTCAGCAGGGACTTGGTGTTTGCGTTTGGGATTCACACCGACACTAATGCTGTGTTTGTAGCGAGATCTCAAAACAGCCCAATTTTCAGGATCTTCTGCTGTCAAACTAAAGTCCCAAGACAGATGGGAGCCTGAGATTTGTATTCCTCCCGCCGCAGGTTCAAACAAAGTTGAGAATTAGGTTTCTATAATTAGTTGACTCTTTGGAAGTCATGTTGCCAAACTGTAAAAGAAACTGTAATTTTATAAAAGAGACAACATGAAAAGACTTTAAAGGGATCGTTCACCCAAAAATAAACATTCTGTCTTTAGGTACTCACGCTGATATCATTCCAAACCTGTATGACATTGTTCTGTGATCTGAAAATAGATATGTTGATCTTAATCAGGGCTGGGCAGCTTCAGTCCTGGAGGGCCACTGTCTTGCAGAGTTTATCTCCAACCCTAATCAAACACACTTGAACAAGCTAATCAATGTCTTAAAGATCACTAGAAAGCTACAGGTTGGTGTGTTTGATTAGGATTGGAGCTAAACTCTGCAGGACAGCGGCCCTCCAGGACTGAAGCTGCCCAGCCCTGATCTTAATGCAGATCTTTTGTGCATAATGACAGATCTTAGTGTACAAGACTGTTAAGCATGACAGGTCTACATAACTATTCAAATGTTTATGGTCAGTAAGATTGTTTTGTGTTTTTGAAATAAGTCTCTTCTGCTCAACAAGGCTAATTTATTTTATCAAAAATAGAGGAAAAAAATCAGTAATGTTTGAAATATTTTTAATATAATTTGAAATAACCATTTTCTATTTTAATAAAAAAAATAATAATTTCCTGTGATGGGACAGCTGACTTTTCAGCAGCCAATACGCTAGTATTCGGTTTCACATGATCATTCACTCTAATATGCTAAAACATTTTTACATTTTTCAGGATTATTTGATGAATGAAAGTTCAAAACAACAGTACTTATTTGATTTTAATTTATTTATTTATTTAGCAACAATGTAAAAGTCTTTAATGTCACTTTTGTTCCATTTATTGCATCCTCATTGCTGAAAAAAAGTAATTTCTTACACCAAAAAAAAAAAAAAAATTCCAACTGACCCCAAAATTGAACTACTTGAGCACTATATTCAACGTTTTCTAAAGCCATACAATAGCTTGCAATTAACAGACTAATATTTCAGTAAAAAAAACAAAACACAGATCATTTGATAAACTTCAGTGAGCTGTTAACTTGCAAACAGATCGCCGAGTCTGACAGAGTCTGAACTCTGATTCATGAACAAATCTCTCTAAAATATTAATTTTGGGAAAAACAATGTCTTTTAAGACTAACAGCAAGAACATATTAATAAAGACTAAATTAATTATATTAATTCTAATTACTACTTTTATATTACAGTCCTGCCAAGATGAATCAAAATATTTAAATATACATTTATGTCAATCATTTAATGTACTACTTGGACAAGTAGCATAACTACTTAGCTCTATGTAAATCCGACTCTTTGCCACAAATAGACTTGATGATCATTATGCAAAATTACATTTACTCTCAAAAATCACATCCTTAACATCCACGCTCACTTACAATCTCTCTCCATCTCACACACACAATCCAATTTCTGCAGCACCTAACCATGTGTGATGAAGAGCCCAGGCCAATAAGCTTCATTGATAACTCGCAACTGGCATGACAACTGTGCCACAAATTGATGAAAATATCAGTGTTGCTGCTGTGTTGGAGGTTTCTGACAGTGCTGCATCAGTCACCCTCATCTCAGCTGTTTTACTCAAAAATAATCTTGTTTCCTCGCATCAGCTCGGCCGTAAAGTAGGCCGCTGTGATGGAAATTAAGCTGTTGACATGACTGCTCACCTTCCTTATCCAACTCTCTTGACTATCAGGAATACACCAGCAAATACAGACAGAGTGCAGATGGATGGTCTAAACACCACAGCAAAACTGTCAGTGCATGCTACAATAATAAGCTTCCCTTATGAAATTATTGGTTAAAAAGTGCAATGTAAAACATTTTTAAAAAATGTTTTAACTTGAAAACACTGTCCTGCTCCTGAAGGCCTCTTAACACTACACATTTAAGACATTTCAGTAATCTGACTCACACAAATTAACCCAGTACAACTTCACAACCAGATTAGACGTCTGAAATCACAATGAATAAAGTGAGCCAAAAATACCAAGATGTTTATTTTTTTACAATATATATTTAAAGTGTGTATCCATGAATCATTTTCTACTAACATTGACCACAGACCCTTACAGAGAAGAATGCACAATAAAAAAAACACAAACAAATAAATAAAAAAAACTAAGCATTCTAAACCTTACCAGAAATGTTGTGATGTCCTCTTCAGTCCATCATGTCACCAGAAATGAGTGAGAAAGGAGTGTATGCTCCATAATGTCTGATGTAATGCCTGAGACAACATACAAATACACATACAAATATTTCAGAGGTGTTTAGCAATGATGGGGGAAAAACATAGGTATAGGTCCCTCATGGGTTGATGTTTAATATAAAGCATTATATGTTTGTTTCACTCTTTGTTTAGATCATGTAATAATTAATATTTTTCTGATTAATTTTAGTTTAAGACAGAATTTGATTCTGGGACAAGAAAATTGAGTCTAGTATTTATTAACATTATATACAAAAAAAAGTGCGCCAAAACTCAAAAATCTTTTGAAGATATTGCTGAACATTTATTTTACCATAGTAAAATTTAAATTCTGGCTTAAAGGGGTCATATGATGCTGCTAAAAAGAACATTATTTTGTGTATTTGGTCTAATGAAATGTGTTTATGCAGTTTAAAGTAAAAAAAAAAACATTATTTTCCACATACTGTACATTATTGTTTCTCCTCTATGCCCCGTCAATTTTTACAAAGCTCATCGGTCTGAAAAAGCGAGGTGTGCTGTGATTGGCCAGCTGTCAAGCGTGAGACAGAAATGTTATGCCCCTCACATACTGTTGATGCCGTGTCCGGCCAGAGCGACGAGACAAAAACATTAAAACCCATTACAAACGAGGCATTTGTTGCATACAGTGGGGACATAATTACTGATTATAATGACTTATACTGTCTTTTTACGCATTGCGTTGCATTGCATCGCGCCGCGTAAACATAAAACTCTGTCTGCATTTGTGATCGGAGAAATAACAAGTACTACTCTACTGCCCAAAACTCACGTTTGAATCATCAGTGGCAAATCCTTTAAATGAAAACGTACTTACGTGAGTCAGAACAGCCGGCTTGTAGTCTAACGTTACTCTCCCAGGATCAGTAAACAGTCCTCCATAAAATGTGCTGCACACATCTGGATATTTGGGTTAAACTGTTCTGGAACAGTGTTGTAAATACAACTTAACCACTGATTTGTAGTCGTGTCCTCTTTTGGAAGACCAAACAAAGTAGTTTCGCTTTCAAAAAGAAGCACACAGCATCTTCACGACATGGCTGCAGCGTCAACAATACTACAGTGAGAATAAAAGTTACGCCTTCTTTCTTTGCGTGAACATTTGGGCGGCATTATGCAAATCTTCCCACATAGTGAGGTAGATATGTGGGGGCGTGTTAGAACGAGCCGTTTTAGGTAGGTGTGGCTGACTCTTAACTTTTATAAAGAATATCTCTTTGGATTTGAGACTTTAGTCTTTGCAACTTTACAGATCTTCTTTATGCACCAAGAGCTTGTAACACTCCAAAGAGAGAGGAAAAATTGAAATCGCATCATATGACCCCTTTAAGTACATTTTTAATCTCAGTTTTTATTATTTATTTAAAATGAGACAACTGCTATTATTTTAATCTCCAATCTGTTATTTAACAGTTCAGATCGTTTTTTAATGCTTCGCTAACTAGCAGAAGACACTAACCAGTTTTAAATTCCTGTTGCACAGATGGGGCACGTTATTGCGTTACAATGTGCTATCCTATGACATTAGAGATGTTCACTATTTACTTTAATTAAAGGGGTCATATGATGCTTTTTTAAAGATCATTATTTTGTGTATTTGGTGTAACAGAATATGTTGACATGCTTTAATGTTAAACTCCAAAATCAGATTATTTTTTATTCTTAAAAAACGCCATTACTTTATTTGAAAAAAATAATTATTTTATTTTATTACCAAAATATTTTAGTTTGTCTTGTATATTTTTTTCCAAGATATATATATATATTTTTTCATTCGATCAGATAACATTTTAAGCTGTCATATGGTCATGTTACAACGTGCCCCTCAGATGTTACAATGTACCCCACCTATAGGGCATGTTTCACTTCCGTTTTTTGAGGGTAAATAAAGAAAAACGTATACACTGTTATTATGAAACAAAGCGACATATTTGTACTAGACAAGAGTAAAATTACTGTGGATAAAAAAAATTGTTTATTGTGAACCCATGTGGATTTACACAAACTGAGAAAGTCAAAAAGTGTTACTTTGTGCCCCTCTCTCCCCTAGGCTATAATTATTTTATTCTAATATTACCTTATTACTATATTATGAGTAGTATTGTTGTTGTTATTATTATTTATATATATATATTATTTATTCGTGTTCATTATGACCTAGTATAACTAATACGATTTTATATTTAATAACAGTTTCAGTGATTTCCGTAAATTATGGCGCTTGTTTCCTTTCCCGACATTAAAGGCACAGTGAGTGATTTTTCAAAAACACATTTAAAAAACTGATTCGGGCCGAATCGCAAAACAAACTTGTAGCCAATCAGCAATAAGGGGCGTGTCTACTCGTGAAGTGCAGGAGAGCGCGCTCAGTGCACGGGACGGACATTAGCCGAGCCTGCGACAGAAAGATAGAGATGGCGGATAAAACAAAAACAAAAGAGGAAAACGTCTGCGGAACGATAAGGCAAGAAGTAGGACCCGTGTAAATATCGGATCAGCTTTCCAGCTCTGGAGAGAACTCAAGGAGCGGAGGCCTGCGATCGGACGCCGAGGTTGCTTTGTTTCTTCTCAACAGCTAAAGTCTGCCTACACTGGACGCGATCAAACGACTGTTGAAAACCATTTGAAATTTGTGTCAGCACGTCATAAATGGAACCGGGCAGCAGTTTTCTGTCGGGGATTTGTTGCGCCGCTCACGTCCGTAGACCCGGTGTAACATTGGTTTTGCTTTGTTTCACAGAACTAATCGTTGCCTGGGTTGCGTACGTATATGTGGGGCGGAGCTATCAAAATAGAGGCGAGACCCTTTTGGGGTAGGGGCGTGTTTGTTTTGGTGATTTCAAATATCAACATTGGCTACCAGAAATCACTTACTCTGCCTTTAATGGTTGACGCACTGCAAGATGAAGGCGCCACGTGCCTTACTAGATCGGACTTTTGAAATCTCCACTTTGAACTTGTACCCAGCTACCAGTTCGAGACGAGTGGACTAAACGAGCTACGAGTACAAGTAAGTTAATTGTGAACGGATGGAAGTTCTCTTTCTATATCAATTTATATGTAAATCACACTAAATTACCAACCATATGCCAGTCCTCATTTACAGCTCCCCCAAATTCATCCATGCAGGAGGGCAGCTGAATGAAGATCTATCATCAGCTGGATTGCTCTGTCGATAACGTCTGTTTGGCAGGCTGAGAATGAAGGAATGAAGCCATCTGGAATGACTGCACTGCCTACACCGCCTTCGTGTGGTTTTATGTAGAATCAAGGAGGTGGAGAAGGGGAGGGGTGGTTGGGTTCATGATTACCTGTGAAACCATAAGAAAAATCCTACAGCTGAAAATGAGAACATTCACTGAGAATGAAAATTTATTATTTTGTTGCTCAAATCTTTACTGATATCAGAAAATGTGAAAGTTAAGATTATACTCATTGGATGCTAAAGTCAACTCACTTAAAAAGCCTTTTTGATATATTTGTGAAAATTTGTAAATAATAAATAATAGCTGGGCATACATGTTCTGTATTCTACCTGGAAAGCGTTTAGCAGCTAGTAACCTTCAAGGTGAACATGACTTTAAAACATCTGCATTCTAAATAACTTGTCATCCTGACTTTTGTGATTATTGGAATTTTTGTTCCAATTTTGTTGTTAGTGTTGTTGTTTAGAGCTTGCTTGCTTATTCAGGTTTTTTTTTTTTTGATTGATTGATTGATTGATTGATTGATTTTACTTTAAGTCTTGCACATAAAAAAAAAAAATAGCTTACTTCCGCGTTGAAAAATTAGCTGGATACACTTATGTATGTAGGAAGCCAGTTTACAAACGTCCTCATACTGAAGTTTCAGTCAAGCAAGAGCAACAACTTTTCACTTTCTGTTTTGTCTTCTAACTCCGGAGCAGACTTGATCTGAGAACTATAATAATTTAATGAAGTCTCTAATGAAAGAAAATTAACACTAAAAATACCTATTTATTATTGGTTCTGTGCACTCTGATTGCTACAACTCAGACAAATAAATGATGCGGAAAATTAGAGCACAAAAAAAATCACAGTGATTTACAATTACATGAGGCGACCTGAATAAAGCTGCTGGAGTACAAATGTGATTATAAGCAAATGGAACAGATAGTAGAGAAAATTGTGTAATTTAAAATAGACCTTTTACTTATATTTCCTGCAGTTTCACCTCAGAGCTGTTAGACCTCAGTGAGCATTGCATAATGCTTTTGTGCTGATTGACTGACATTCTGCCACATTAATCAGATATAACAAATAACAGGGTTTAATACCAAATATGCAGGATACTTATTTAGAGAAGCCATGTGTATTTAAACTGAAAAATAGGCTACATTTCTGTTGAAGGGGAAAAACCCAGATCTAGAGTGACTTACAGTAAATCAAAGTTACAGTCACTATGAAGGAGGCAGTACTTCACACTACCACTTGGCAGCTACCTCATTTAATCCTTACTTTAAGCCCTGGTAAAAAAAATAGAGCATGGAATACAAACCATCTAGTACTCCTGGAGAGATTAGCAGAGGATTATTTATCCATTTAGTCAGATAAGTGCATATTCTGTTCGAAGGAAGGATGTGGAAATAAGAGTCATTATATGACAGCTAAGGATGATAAACTAGATTGCCGTTTCAAATTGGTGTTAAAGGAATAGTTCACCCAAAAAAAAAAGAAAGAAAATGTACTCACTCTCAGGCAATCCAAAGATGTAGATGAGTGTGTTTCTTCACTGGAACAGATTTAGAGGAATTTAGCATTATATTACTTGCTCACCAATGGATCCTCGGCAGTGTATGGGTGCCGTCAGAATGAGAGTTCAAACAGTTGATAAAAACATTACAATAATCCACAAGTAATCCACATAACTCCAGTCCATCAATGAACAACTTGTGAAGTGAAAAGTTGCACGTTTGTAAGAAAACAAATTTATCATTGACATTTTTAACTTAAATACTGTTGTTTTCAACTACAATACGAGTCCTCTATCCATTATATTTCCAGTAGAAATAAATAGTCTCATCTGAATCAGGTGAGAAATGTGCACAGATCAAGCACCGTTTAGAAGCACACAGCTTTTCACTTCACAAGTTGTTCATTGATGGACTAGAGCAGGGGTGGGCAAACTTAGCCCTTCCAGGTCACTTTCCTTCAGAGTTTAGTTCCAACTCTAACCAAACACACCTGAACCAGCTAATCATTGTCTTCAAGACTACTAGAAAGCTACAGGCAGGTGAGTTTCATCAGGGTTGGATCAAATCTCTGCAGGAAAGTGGCCTGGAAGGGCCAAGTTCGCCCATCACTGGACTAGAGTCATATGGATTACTTGTGGATTATTGTGACGTTTTTATCAGCTGTTTAAATTCTCATTCTGATGGCACCCATTCACTGCAGAGGATCCATTGGTGAGCAAGTGATGTAACAGTAAATTTCTCCAAATCTGTTCCCATGAAGAAACAATCATCTACATCAGATAACATTTCAGTGAGAAAATTCTCAGCCATTTTTATTATTGTTTGGTGAACTATTCCTTTAAGTGTAAGTCATATTTCTTTATTGTCAAGAGTGTATGTTTGAAGCAGACCTCACAGATATGTCACTTCTGTTGGTGGATGCAGCAAATTCTCTTGACCAACTTGAAAACAATGTCGAATCTGAAATATTTCACCCTCAAACGATATTCCAGATTGCGTGTGGATTCCTATTGAATTGATTACAGAAATTCCCCGAACGGTAAATGTGATTGCACCTTTAGATCACATTATTGTTCCTGTCAGGTTCTGTTGAATTGACACTCACTTGTGAAGGTCCAACTTTTGCTACAAAAATGTTGGTCAGTAATATGACTACCCCAGCCATAGCACAGTGATTGGGTATTGAGGTTATTGGGGGCATTTGACTTGTTTGTTTCTTGTCTTTTTCTCAGGGTCAGCATCATAAATCCCTCTGTTGCCAAAACTGCATTGACTGCAAATAGGAAAGATGGGTTGAGAAATCAAACATGAATTATTGCTAAAACTGGAATGAAGTTTATCAGCAGTCATTCTTGTCATGTCAGGGTCATTTTTGAAATGGATAACAGGCTGAGAGTGAGAACACTAAAACTTTGGTAGGGTTGTATATACAGCATGTATATAGTAAGGAAAAGTTGCACATACTGCATTATTGATTAAGGCTACATATAAACCTTAGTGTTCTCTGTTTCTTTTTTTGCTTGTGTGCATGTGACTGCATAAGTGCATGTACACTGAAAATAATTATAGTTTGGACAAAGTCTAAATTGTTTCAGCCAAATGTACTAGTTTTTTTTTTTTTCAAATTATACTTATGGTTTGGTTAAAATCTTACATTTTAATTTAATATGAATCAAAATGTTTATTTTCCCAAATGCATAAAAATGTATGCAAATAAAAGGTTATTATAGACCATATACCATACTAATATAGTATTTTCTTAGACAAGCCAAAACTAAACGTTTATCGAGATGTCTTTTTAAATTATATTTTCTGTTGGCATTTTTTACAAAACAAGAAAAAACCCACAATAATTTATGCAGTCAGTAAAGCTTGCCAACACTATCTATTAGGGATGCACGATATATCGGCCACCATATCGGTATCGGCCCATATCGGCTCATTTTTTCTGTTATCGGTATCGGCCTGATAAGAAAATTTGGCCGATATCTTAAAGCCGATAAATAATGCATTATTTCCTTCAGAGACACTTCAGATGCGCGCTGTTCGTTTGCACTATTTTTTTATATTCTATTAACTATTCAAAAAAAAAAAAAAGGTTTAAACCAGAAAAAAGGTTTATTTAAGTGAATTACAATTACGTGCAATGAAGACTCCTTTCCACACTCCTGCTTTTCATTTTATTGTCAGTACAGTGCAATACTTTATTTAAGAGGACTGAGACTTACAAGCCACCAAATTGTAACATTTAATTGCCAGGAAATACTGTCATTCAAATGCCCAGTCTCTTTACACAAGGCTGAAATTTAACTGCCTCGCATGCCTTCACTGTAGTTGTCAAAAGACTCTATGAATGGTCAAATAATAGTGTAAAGTGTCACTACACGGTGCATGCATTAGATACTGAACTGACAGTTGCATAAGGCATTTAATGGAACTGTGGAAAAGAGCATGTGGAAGTTTAAGTAACTGACATGACTGCAGTGAAGTGGTTCCCAGAGGATTAACTCAGTATATGATGCTGAGGGATTTGCTGCATATTTCTTAACTGTACAGATGGTCTAATGGGTCTAATTCACCTGGGAAATATGTTCTACAGATAGAGGTAATGACCATGTACTATGTGCAGGATGTAATGTGGCTTAACCGTAGTTCTGATCAGTCCCTCACTGCCCCTCTGCTGTTAGATTAGTGGCCTGTGGATAAATTGCTTTAGGTGCACTTAACGAATCAGATATTTTATGATTCTCTAATGTGTTTTGCAATAAAGCCACAATGCATGATGAATTTTGATGTGCAATTACATGTTAGAAGTAATCTAACTCCTTAGAGCTCCGTTAAAAAAAGGATTGTAAACAAGATACTAAATTTACAAGCACAAAACATTAAATGAGTGAATCATTTTAAATCGTTATTAATGCATTTATAAATAGAGATGCATTCAAAAGAAAAGAAAAGAAAAGGAAAATAATAGTAATAAATATTACATATTTTAGAGTAAAATATAAATTATAATATAAATGTGAATATTTCTCAGTGGAAAATAACAACCTAATAATTTTGTCAAATCAAGCGAGATTTGTAAAGGTTTTACAACATGTATGTTTTGCCTATCATAATTTTGGCTTCATTCCATCGCAACAGATGAAGTATCGCTGAATGCCATGCACTGGAATCAGTCTCCGCCCACCTCCAGAAAACACTTAGTGCAGATGAGCGTGGATTAGTGAAAGCGCTCGCGCGTGAGGAATCCACTTCCGACTCGTGAACTGTCATCAGAAAATGTAAGAAAAATATTTTCACTGCTTTTTAGTATCTTATTACTGTCAATGTGACAAACGTGTATTCTTACAAATGAAATGTCAATGCCCAGGTGAATGTTATCAGTGCACTGATTTAAGCAAGCATGAGAGAAATGTTACCGAATATAAGAAGCCCGTAGCTATAATAATCGTTTTCTAGACGTGTCCGTTTAAATCTGAAAGTCGCATTCGAATGAAAATTATAATTTTGATATGACTTTAGCCTTCATTGTCTCTTTAGAATAGATAATGGCAGAGATATAAAGTTTGTTCAAGTGAAATCGTGATTAGATAACGTGCTAGGACAGGATGTGAGGACAGCGAGCAGATCAGATCACGGTTAAGACATGCGGGTTAAGACAGGGCAGGAAGGATCTCCCACTGTCACTTGACATGTAATTAGTGATGGGCTCAGGGGTTTCATCACCCAAACCCCCCTCCACACCTCCAGCCCAGTGTGGCAAATGTGCGACGGCGTAAGTTTGAATGCACTTCTGTCATACTGTTTTTGTGTTGCGTTATGTTATGTTGTTGTACCGGTATTTATTTCCATTTGAAGCCCAATGTCTGGAAATGAAGAGCGCACGTTCATTGCCATCAAGCCTGATGGAGTGCAGAGGGGGCTCATCGGAGAGATCATCAAGCGTTTCGAACAGAAAGGCTTCAAGTTAGTTGCAATGAAGTTGATCCAGGTAAATTGAGTTAACCGTTTTTATCTCTATTGTTTTAATAGGACTTGCATTTTCTTTTAATGGTAAAACTGCGCGCTGAGAGGGCGAAATTGACAACAGATGCATTTACTTCTACATTTTTAACATGTATAGATTTTTTTATATATATATTTCGCAGTAAGACACCTAAATCACTGCTCAGCTCTCAAGGATGATATATATATATACACACACACACACACACATATGACTTTCTAAAAAACTTAATCACATTAAAACTTTATACATTTTCCCTTTTCCCTTCTTCCTCCTGGTGTGAGGGCACTTAAGCTCTCTCTCAGACACACTTGTCTTCTAAGGGTTAAATCAATTACTAACTCTAATTGTAGTTCCTTGTGGTCTGCAAGGTTGCACCTGCTATTTATATCCCCTGTGACCATCTAGTTATTTACATATATATGGTTATAAAAATGCCCTCAGATGCCACTGAAAAAAAGACTTTCTAATAAATGTTTAAAAATATATAATTGTATTAGAAATGCATTTGAAATTGATTTTCTAATTAAGTTTCTATTATATTACTTAACTGATTAAAAACTTAATATATTCTTGGTTTTTACTTATAGGTCTCTAGTCTCTAATTGTGGAAATCTCCATTTAGAGCTGGTCTTCTCAGGGTTAAACCAATTACTAACTCTAAATCAAGCGTAGCGTTAGTTCTGGCAGGTCACGTTAGTCAAGCTCGCATCAGATGACTCTCAGCGATCCCCATCAACCTGTGGGAATACGACACCTATCTAAGCATTCATATATAAGGTCCCTCAGTATTATCAGCAGTTTTCGCATTGCTCAATAGCTAATTACTCTCCTCCATCCCCAACTCCTCCTCTGTCAGTCAGGATTCAGCCTTCTGATTCTCCTTGAATCAGACTAATTCTAAAAATGTGTACATAAAATGATTGAACTTAATATCTGCAATACATTTATGTTAGTTCTGTTCTGTTTACCCTGGGGGGGGTTATTGCTGCTCTCCATGCTCTCATCCATGCTAGGCTGCATGGAGGCGCAGGGAGTTCTTGCCCAGAACAGAACCATACCGCTAATCCAAACTGTATGCTAATTGTCAATCATCTTTGAGAATTGTAGATCCTTGTGGTCTGCAAAGTTGCACCTGCTATATATATATATATCATTTAATTCTCAAAACTTTATATGCTTTTTTTGCTCATGTTTTGTATGTTTGTCTTCAATGCAGGCCGATGAGGATCTTCTGAGACAGCACTACTGTGACCTGAAGGATCGGCCTTTCTTCCCTGGGCTTGTTAGGTTTATGTCTTCTGGCCCTGTGGTTGCCATGGTAAGCCTATTTATATTATTTTCCCCAGAATGTGACTAGGGCACTTTGAATTTAAAAATATTTCTCCTTTATTGCTAATAAATATTCTTCATAAATTTCATAAAGGTGATTGTACTAGTGTTATTTCTGTGATATACTTTTAGGTGTGGGAGGGTTTTAATGTTATAAAAACTGGCAGAGTAATGCTCGGTGAGACTAATCCCATTGACTCCAAACCTGGGACTATCAGAGGTGACTTTTGCATTCAGGTTGTCCGGTAAGATCTTACGCTGTATTCAAAAATATCAATTTGATGACTGTGTTTTAAACAGCAGATAGTTTATAAAAAAAGCGCCTGAAAATGAATGTGTAAATGTAATGGAAAATAACTGCCTGAATGTTAGATTTAATATTTAAGTGTACATCCACTCTGCAAACCAATCAATTATTTAGACATTTGGTTAGAAAAAGACAAATGTATACAGTTCAAAAGTTTGGGGTCGGGGTGTATATATATATATATATATACAGTGGGTACGGAAAATATTCAGACCCCCTTAAATTTTTCACTCTTTGTTATATTGCAGCCATTTGCTAAAATCATTTGTTAATTTTTTTCCTCATTAATGTACACACAGCACCCCATATTGACAGAAAAACACAGAATTGTTGACATTTTTGCAGATTTATTAAAAAAGAAAAACTGAAATATCACATGGTCCTAAGTATTCAGACCCTTTGCTCAGTATTTAGTAGAAGCACCCTTTTGATCTAATACAGCCATGAGTCTTTTTGGGAAAGACCCAACAAGTCAATATAACAGAGTGAAAAATTTAAGGGGGTCTATTTAATACTTTCCGTACCCACTGTATATATATTAATGTTGAAAAAAGTTACTTTTATTCAGCAAGGCATTAAATTAATTAAAACCGCTTAGAAGATATTTATAATGTTACAGAAGATTTCTATTTCAAATAAATGCTTTTTTTCCTTTCTGTTCAAAGAATCTTGAAAAAATGTATTAGTTTCCACAAAAATATTAAACAGCACAACGGTTTTCAGCATTGATAATAATAATGGTCATCATGTCATGAAGACTGGAATAATAGCTGCTGAAAATTCAGCTTTGCCATTAAAGGAATAAATTACTTTTTAAAATATATGAAAATAGAAAACATTATAAATTGTAATAATGTTTTCACAATTAGTTTTTTACTTTTGTTTTTGATTTGCTCATATTAAATTGCTTTCACTTCAGGAACATCATTCACGGCAGTGATTCTGTTGAAAGTGCCAACTCCGAGATCAACCTGTGGTTCAAACCAGAGGAGATCTGTGACTACACCAAATGCCAGGACAGCTGGCTCAATGGCTGAGCACTCTTAATTTTCTGCACTTTTCTCCCTCTCTGGTGTTTCTGATTTAAGTCATTCCATTTTCATGTTTTCCCACGGTTTCTGGTGTTTGTCTTTACAATAAAACCAAAAATAATTTCTATTTCACGAGTTCAAGGGACAGTTTCTATGAGCCGGCACTACATAATAAAACAAATGTTAGAGCCACTTTGACATGAGTAGTCTGAGGATTGATCTCTTGACAATTTTATTTTATTAAACATAATACTTCAAGTAGTTCAAATGAATGAATTAGAGGTCTATTTATACTTACTGTATGATACTGATGGCCCCAATCAGGCAAAGCAACAGATCACGTGTCTTTAGTTTTTGACAGCACTATGCCACACAAAGCACTGCAGTAAGGAATGAACTTTGGAAATAAAGTACACAGTGCTCATTTAAATGATACCGTAGCACTAGCAGTTCTGTTTTCATAAAGTCCTTTAAAATATCATTATGCCACATAATACAAAACTTGTAATTCCAGATTGTTACTTAGAAGAAAAAAAAGCATGCAAGAACAGGATGGTCTGGTCTTTTTTGCAGTTATTATATATACAATTATTTTGAACAATGTAATTCCAATGAAACAATTAGAGAAAGGTCTCTTTCAGTCAAGTACTGGTCGTCCTGCCAGTGTACAGTACATGCAGAAATAAATTAATCCAATAAAACATACATAGTTCATACACTACATAAAGATGGTAAATGTGCACAAGAGTCAGAAGTGAATATAAATGAATGCTCCATTTGAACATATACCAGATCATAGTTTGGTGATGTTTTTGTGTGTTTTAACCACATGGGCCCCATTTTATTAAAATAAAAGTTCCCTTTTGGTCAGCTGAGCCTAAAAACAGTGCAACAGTTTCTATTTTTGCTTGTCAATTTCAGTCAGAGTGACAGAATTCACAAAAAGGGACTGTCCCTTTTTAACCTGACAAACCCAATAAATTATCATTCTGGTACAAAAATATATAATAGATGTAATCCATTAAATGTTTCTCTTTCCCAAAACACAATGGTTGTCAAAATATACTATTAATATGCTAAGAAAAGTCATTTTCTTAACATGTTAAGCTCTAGTTGAATTCTTATGCAAAGGTTGAAACATACAATATACAGTGAAACTAAAAATATACTGTATAACATTGAATCTGTTGGCAGGACATGGACCTTTTTTAATAGTTAAAGTTACAGTACAGTCAATCATACTTGGTCCATGAGGTTTGGGTCATTAATAAATCAATCATTTTCTTGGTTATGTTTTTGATCAGCTGTATTATTGCTTTTGAACAGAGAATAAAGGATCTTTCAGTCTACAGAAAACAAAATTGAAGAGTGATGAATCTCAGAGCACTTGAAGCAGGTTGTATCTCACTTCGATTTTACACAGTATATCCATTCGCTAGAGGCCAACTGTGAGTCTTGATCTGAGCACAACAGGAAATTAAAGCGTCTCTGTTGAAAGAGCTTTAGCACAGTAGATCTGAACAGTAAGTGCTGACATTCTGCAGCCTTCATTGCAGATACGTTCTGTCCGAGTGAGACAAAGATGCAGAAAGCAACAGTTTGGTAAGGGATATTGCGGAAGTTCTTGAGTGGATCTTTTGGAAATTTGAGGCACGATCCAGCCAACAGCCCGTTACTACTGGTATCTTAAATTGGCTAATTGAATTCAACTGTTAAAACCAATACTTGTAAGCAGGACCACCAAAGTGCGTAAACAAAGTGTGAAAAGTTAGACATTGCACGTCCAGAAGCTCCAATGTGAAGGTCCAACACAAAGGTCATACCTGTAGGAATTACAGTAGGTCAATCCAACATGGCTTCCAGCTGGTCAGCAAGATCATCGAACATGTTCCCAATATCATCAAGAATGTTCCCAGCTGACTTCACTGTGTTAATGCCACTGAGAGAAAGAAGAGAAAGAACAAGGTCAACCCTTTACATTGCGAGTAAATCTTCACTCTGGTCGACTAAATGATGTCTAATATTAGCCAATGATTTTACTCAGATTTTATTCGCCAGTGTGTGAGTTGGAGGCTAAGTATAAGTTTAGCACAGATATATTTTCACTCGCCGAACACTCGGACCGAGCGCTTCAGAGTTTCTCTCTCCATCAAGCGATCTGTGCTATTTTTCAGTTCATCTGAATGGATGCGCAGCGCACCTGTATTTGACGTACCGTAAACTCTTGTGTGAAGCGCACGACTCGCCATAGCTTTATCTCACACACACGCAGAGAGAGAGAGAATTGACGCGCTACATGTAAACAATATTCTTTGTTGTATTTTCCTGTCAAAATAACAGCGTTCCTTTTGAATTCTTCAGCTTTTAAGAACTGCCGGGTTTTCCTGTAGTAGGCGGAACTAATGCACAAACGACAATCTCATTGGCTGGTGCTCACCTATTATCGTCCCTCATTTGATTTCAGCAAATCAGTTCGAGCGAACGCACACAACCTGATTAATATTCATGAATCCAGCAGCTCATTAATCCTTAGTGCGTTTTATATTGTTCTTAGAATTTGTTTCATTATTATCAGTATTTTTGTTAGTTTTTTTCCCCAAGTTCCCCCCCCCCCAGAAACACTGAATGACCAAAAAAGCACCATCACCAGTCCAGTTAAAATGTTCAGATAAAATGATCAATATGCATTCAAACATGGTTATCAAGTTTTAATTCTAATTACTGAAGTTCTATCATTAAATAATACTTGATCATCATATTATAATGCTTGACTGACTGATGTTAAGAGTGTACTTTCAGATTAAAAAAAAACGTTTTTATTATTATTATATATATTTATACAACAGTTCATTCTGGTTCTCAAATCTGATTGGTTGAGAACCGTGAGATATTGTACTGGTATCGCTACAGGAGCTACCTTTCACAATTTTGTATCACTCCGCTTGTTCTAGCCAGGTCTATGTTTTTTTTTTTAATTATTCACTGAGCTAATCGTAGAGTACGTTAGTTAATATAAGAAACGTCTAGCTTCGCGGTCTCTTTCTTCTCTCATTTGTATGCACGTCTTGCCGCATTGTTTCTCTCTTATAACCTCATTATTTCTCACTAATAACCTAACTGAAGCAGCACATGCCCTTGATACGAATTCTAAAAGTGTCAGCTGTCAACTGTCAGCTTGAGCTTTAAATCCGTAGCGGAAGGAAGTAGTTCCACACAAAAGAGGGTTTTATTAGGCACTCCATTGTTTCTTGTTTAATTACACGTTCTGTCGAACTGTTGTATAAACGCAATATCGCTCTCGTACTCGAGAGATATTGCTCATATATCAGTCTGGCGAGTGAACTAAAAAATTTACTAGCCAATGGCAATTCAATTGCCAAGGTGTCCGTAGAGGGTTGAAGGTTTAGTATGGGAGTATTGTAAGTGTATGTCTTAAAGGGTTAGTTCACCCAAAAATGAAAATTCTGTCATGAATTACTCACCCTCGTGTTGTTCGAAACTCATAAGACCTTCGTTCATCTTCGGAACACAATTTAAGATATTTTTGATGAAATCAGAGGGCTCTCTGACCCTCCCATAGACAGCAAGGTAACTACCACATTCAAGGTCCAGAAAAGTACCAAGATGATCGACAAAGTAGTCCGTGTGACATCAGTGGTTCAACTGTAAAAGTATGAAGCTACGAGAATACTTTTTTGCACAAAGAAAACAAAAATAACGACTTTATTCCACATTTTCATCTCTACTGCATCACTTGTGGACGCGCGTTCACGACAGTACCATGGCGCGAGCGTGTGGTGGTGCTGACCCAGATAAAATATCTTAAATTGTGTTCCGAAGATGAACGAAGGTCTTACGGGTTTGGAACAACATGAGGGTGAGTAATTAATGACAGAATTAAAATTTTTGGGTGAACTAACACTTTAATAAAGGAGTATTTACACTGACAGCAGCCTGTAGTCATTTTTAATTTTAATGAGAGTTTGCAGTTCTCAGGACCATGAGCGACCGCTGGCGATGCAATGTGGGCGTATTCCTTCAATGCGATCATTTTATCTCAACTTTTAGTGTGATAGATGAACCGGAGATAATATTACCCACGTAATGGCCAAAATAACCATTTTTATTTCAAATAATAACATATTAATATGCACTATTTAAAAGTTTGGATTCTGCTAGATATTTTAAAAAGAATACTTTTATTTAGCAAGGATGCATTAAACTGTTTAGAAGTGATTGTAAAGATATATATAATGTTACAAAAGATATCTATTTCAAAGAAATCCTGAAACAAATGTATAACTATTCCCACAAATATATTAAACAGCACAATAGTTTTAAAAAGTAAAAATGTTTATTGAGCACCAAATCACCATATCAGAATGATTCCTGGTGATTCTGGTGTAGGATTTACTTTGAAACAATTTTCACTCAGAAATTGCTAGTAAATTTTAGAAGTACAAAAAATGGCAAGTAACACATTGAATTAAATGTAAACATTTTAAGTAAAAAAAAAATGAAATTTTGAAACTGAAGTAATGGCTGCTGAAAATTCACTATTTTTTCTTTATTTTCTTTAAGTATATTAAATAGAAAACAGTTATTTTAAGTTGTAATAATATTTCACAATATGTTTTTTACTGTTTTTATGATCAAATAAACATAGCCTGTGTGAGCAAGAGACATTTCCAAAAAAAAAAAAAAAAAAAAAGATCTAATGCTGAGGTCATGTGGTGTAGCATTCTACCGTTTAAATTTTTTTAATGTTTTACTTACTATTTAAAAAAAAATAGTAACCAGTATACAGTATATAGTGTTTGGCATAGTATATAACAGTATCAGTACCAGTAGTTAGCATGCTAGTAACGAAACCATCAGGATTAGATTTCACAGCATCCCTATATTTAAAACACTATGACAGGGAGTTTGTCTTGGATTAGCATATGCTACACTATGATCTAAATCTGTTCAAAATGCAAAATGTGGTTCAACGCAGACAGATTGACCAGCTACACTGCTGAGAGTGGATTTGTTGTGACAAAATAGGAAGGGAGTCAAATGAAAGTCCAAACTGTAAAGACACCATCTGTCTCCGTCCGTGAGATAAAGACATCAACAATCTGTCTTCATGGCAGCCAAAACAATCAAAGAGTCAAAGGAAAAACAAACACTAGCTTTAGGGAGATCACCTATTGCTAGATTTCCCAGCGGGCTTGTTGTGACAAGCGGTCATTCAGTCATCTGCAAACCTGTCTCATCAAAATACAGAATTTCCTCTACAGTACTGTGTGAAAAAGTGGATTCAATCTGTTTAATACTTTTCGGACCATGACAAAAAGGACAGTTACAAAAAGACAAAAGATCCTGTAGATCCTCCTATGTGATATCCTGTGTTACCTGTCTGCTGGATCTTCCTGAGACAACTTCTTCTCCACAACTTTAAGTGCCGCCTCGAGAGACGTGCTGGTTTGCTCAAGTCGTTTGTGGACCAGCATGTGCTGGCCTTCCGTCACAGCCTGTGACTTTCCTGCCAGTACAGACTGACCTTGAGGTGCTTTGTTTAGTGTACAGCGAGCCAGAGGACTACATGGAGGTGAGACGGCAAAGGCCACGCTCTGTACGACACTGACTGTCCGTCCTGAAGAAAATTGACGACAGCCAAAAGGTGGAGATAGAACAATAATTTAGTAGAGCATTAGTTAACAAGTAGAACCATGGGCAAATGTTTGTGAGAATTCCAGGGCTAGTTTTTTTTTTTTTTATAGCATCAATCATTAACTGAAACTAAAACTATTATTCAGCGTTTTTGGTCACTGAAATAAATGTAAAATAAAATATAAATTCGATGAAAAGAATTAGAAATGTTGCACTGGCAATTAACAGAAATCACTGTCAACTAACTATTAACCATGACTTTTGCCTCAATAAACTTCTAATTTGCTGCTTATTAATAGTAATGTAGTTGTTAAGTTTAGGTATGGGGTAGGGTTGAGGGATCTAAAATATGATTACGCAAAATAAGGCATTAATATATGCTTTACAAGTACAAAATAAACAGCCAATATGCTAGTAACATGCATGCTAGTTAATAGTGAGAAATGGTCCTTAAAATAAAGTGCTACTCCATTTTTTTGACTCAGAAATACATCATATTACATAAGTAAAATGGGCTTACACATTGATTTTAACAAATGAAAAATTCCAAATAAAGCATCAATTACAGCTGATATTTACAGCTGTAAATAAAGACAGATTAAGCTGAACATCTTTAAACGCCTCTAATGTGTGATCAGATCACCTCTGCATTATTTAAATAATATCATGCATATAAAGACCAATTTTCAGATACTTCGGTGCTGATGTGATTTATTGGTAATTGGAGGAAATAAATTCTGATGTTTAAAGCCGAGAATGACAAATAAGATGTCATCATCTCTAACATGCATTCAAAGCATCTTGTTTTCAGGCATTAACATAATTACGCTGTAAATGAGCCTTTAAGACCTACACATTCATATTTTGACTACTGTTCAAAAGTTTGGGGGTCAGTAAGAATTTTTTTAAAGTCTCTTATTCTCACCAAGGCTGCATTTAATAAACAAAAAAATAATAAACAGAGAAAAATTTAAAAAACTGTTTTCTATGTTACAGTATTTTAAAATATAATTTATTATTGTGATGACAAAGCTGATTTTCAGCAGCTATTACTCCAGTCATCAGTCACATGTTCCTTCAGAAATCATTCTAATATGCTTATTTGGTGATCAAGAAACATTTCTTCTTATTAATGTAGCAAACAGCTGTGCTGCTCAATGGTGTTGAGTAAACTGTGATATATTTTTTCAGGATTCTTTAATTGATAAAGAAAAAAAATCAGCATTTATATTAAATGAAATCTTTTGTAACTTTATAACGTCTTTACTGTCACTTTTAAACAATTTATTGCATCCTTGCACCCTTTCCTGATTTATTTCAGGAAAAAAAAAAATCATACTGACCCCAAACTTTTTAACAATAGTGTATGTTTGGAAGTAGCTATGCATTTGTTCAAAATAAAAATGGTTTTAAAATTAATTTTTAAATACAAATCCTAGCGATGCACCGATCGATCGGGATCGTAATCGGTCGATTTTCCTCATGATCGGCCATGATCGGACCAGTCAGTCTCACTTCTTTCCGATTCCGAGCCGATCCGTTTTGTTACCAGTGGCACAGGCAATAATATCAGCCGCGCATTCTCGTTCCCTTCTCTCCGACGACCCCTTCTCTCACACACACGTCTCATTCGCTCCGGTTAAATAGTGCTTGTATTGCACATTATTTTAGTCATTCCCGCAGGTTTCACGCTTACACCAAAAGCGCGCGCACCACCACTGATCTGTATTAGTGGAGCGCACAAGCCGCTCAGTCTCAAACAGCTTGTGAGCCACAAATACCAAAATGAGTAACAGAGCGACAGAGAGAGACGGGGGAGCCGGATTTAAACACAAGCGTGTTGGTTAAAGGCAGAGTAAGTGATTTCTGGTAGCCAATGTTGATATTTGAAATCACCAAAACAAACACGCCCCTACCCCAAAAGGGTCTTGCCCCTATTTTGATAGCTCCGCCCCACATATACGTACGCAACCCAGGCAACGATTAGTTCTGTGAAACAAAGCAAAACCAATGTTATACCGGGTCTACGGACGTGAGCGGCGCAACAAATCCCCGACAGAAAACTGCTGCCCGGTTCCATTTATGACGTGCTGACACAAATTTCAAATGGTTTTCAACGGTCGTTTGATCGCGTCCAGTGTAGGCAGACTTTAGCTGTTGTAGACACGGTGTTACTCACCTATTGAGAAGAAACAAAGCAACCTCGGCGTCCGATCGCAGGCCTCCGATCCTTGAGTTCTCTCCAGCGCTGGAAAGCTGATTCGATATTTACACGGGTCCTACTTCTTGCTTTATCGTTCCGCAGACGTTTTCTTCTTTTGTTTGTTTTTTATCCGCCATCTCTATCTTTCTGTCGCTCGGCTCGGCTAATGTCTGTCCCATGCACTGAACGCGCTCTCCTCCACATCACGAGTAGACACGCCCCTTATTGCTGATTGGCTACCAGTTTGTTTTGCGATTCGGCCCGAATCAGTTTTCTAAAGTGTTTTTGAAAAATCACTTACTCTGCCTTTAAGGTAGGAAGACACTGCATTGTTGCAACATCGGTCCCTTCAGAGAGAGTCTTCTCAAAAACAGGACAAATAATCACAGAGGAGAAATCGCATCAGCACATCCAAGCTGGGGCATCTGATATTTCTGAATGCCAACCTGCACTAAAGATTAAAGTGTCTTAATGTTAAAACTTTTGCCTTTATTTATTTATTTGCTGTGGTTGCTGTGGTTTTGTGTTCAATTAAGGTTTTATTAAAATGTTAAATAATAGTAACTGTATTTCTTGTAACGAAAAAAAATGCATACATATAAGGCTATTATAAAAGCACTGAATAAAAAATTGCTTACCAATACGCAAACCATTCACAATTGCTAAATTGGGCTAAAATAGAAGGCTCCGAGTGATACTAAATGAAGAGCCATTTGGGAGCCGTACGAGCCGGCTCTTCTTAGGGAGCCGAGCCAAAAGAGCCGAATCTTTGATAAGAGCCGGACTTCCCATCACTAGAGAACGCATGTTGTGTAACAGTATATTGGGTCCGTGGTTAAACTCTTAAAGTGACCGCAGTCCAATATTCCTGCTGCTGTCTGTCATGTTAATCAAAGAAGAAAAGACAAAGAAAATCACTTTCTGTTCTTGACTGAATACGTTTTATAACTTTAATGGTAAGCATTAATCTGTATTTAATTTGTACAATGAAGACTACAGAAATTAAAGTAATCAAATGTAAAATAACACAGTGTTATTTTACATTTGATTACTTTAATTTCTGTAGTATTTCTTACCTGAATAAAAACGTACTTAACCCGAAAAACTTAGGTTCATAGCTCATTGCATTTATTTGTGCTGTTGTTTGCAATTTTTTTTTACTGACTTTTTACTTGTGTTTTTTTAACGAAAATAAAACTTTGCGTTGAAAAGAAAAGTAGATTGTTGTTTGTATATGCTGTGAATTAGTTCTTAGAAAGAAAATCGGAATCGGCAAAAATCGGTATCGGCAGATCACACTAACAAAAAAATCGAAATCGGCCAAGAAAATTACAATCGGTGCATCTCTAAAAAATCCTTCTCTAATACAATCTTCGAACTGACATTTAAAAAAAATTATAATTTATACTAAGTGCTTTTTTTCTCACTTTAAATAATAGCCTTAACACATAGCAGTACCTGAGTTTGCTGCAGAAGAATGACGTGTGGGCTTAGAAGGGGTGGGAGGTTTATGTGGAGATCCTGGTTTCAGAGAGAGGCCAGATTTAAAAGGATTTTTTGTCAATCCACCATTCTGCATGCATTGTGAGACCATCTCGGTCTCTGTGGCCTTCTCATTTCCTATTTCTGTGCTGGTGCCCTGACCTTTCTGCAGTTCTTTTGGCTTGTGTCTCCTTTTGACTGTGTCTGATTCCTTTAAGTTAAACTCAGGCACCTCTAGGGATGATCTGATAGATTGCGCCAGCTTCAGAATTTCAACACCGGTCTCAGACTCTATCTTAGAGGATGCTATTTTGGTCCTTTGTTTGATGGTAACTTTGCCCTCTTCAGCGAAAGGTATGCTCTCCTGTGAGGATGTTGAACCTTGTTGGTTCCTCAGAGGGCTGATGTTTTTACCAGCAGGATTTTCTCCACCATGCTTCGTTTCATACACGGAAGATTCACTAGTAGTCCTCCTACAGTTTTCCATATTTTTTGGTGAGATGGCTGGGGACATGGCTTTAAAAACAGGGCTGTTGCATGTCTTGTTGGGGCTTCCTGTACTGTTCTCCAGCCTGGATGCAATGCTTCTGACACTTCCTGCGCTCTCCGTTTCAACCTCACTTGTAGTGACCCCATTCGGGGCAGAGCTTAGTCGCTTTGGAGGGGGAGGAGGAGGACCTTTCCTCTTGGCACGTATGGCGAAGGAATGACTGCGCCCCACTTGATGCTCACTGGAACTGTAAGACGGTTGGCTGCGGCTGGGTTTGCGAGTAAGCGTGGCATAAGATGCCACATTGGTGGAAGTTATCGAAGGAGCTGAGATGTCATCTTTTTCATTCTCTCCATCCGACATAGCATAGCGTGAAAGACTCTGAGTCCATTTTTTGGATCGCAATGTCTCCCCATTTGGCTGCATGGCTCTGATTGGACTTGGGCTTCCAATGTTGGCGTTGCAGTTTTGATGCTGCAGGTAGCTAAAGCCCCTCTGAAGAGGTGATCCATGATGGGGCTGAGAGGGAGAAACCACCGGTCTAGGTTTGGTGAGGACGGGTGGATATGCAAAACATGCTATTTTACTAGTGGTTATGGGTGGCGTCCTTGCTGGACTGCCAGATGTGGGCTGATGAGGTTGTAGCGGCAACACTGGCGCCATTTTGACAGGTGATATTTGGCTTCTATCCTGAGATTCCCTAATGGCATATTGTTCCTTGATGGGACTGTTGTCCATGCTGCCCAGGCTCTCTTGTGAGCGGCTGTTGGGGGATACCGATGCCATTGGACGCTCTTGCGACCGTCCCGACCCTCCTGACCGTGTACCAATGCTTTCTTGACTAAGACGCATGGCTGTTCCACTCATGTTTCCGAGACCATCTTGGCCTCCACCGTATCCGCTGCGAGCCATGGCGTTCTGTAGCTCAATGCTCAGCTCACTGTCCTGGAAGGTGAGCATCTTTGGTGATAGAGGTGATGAGGGGCATTCAGAGCTGTCGTGATGCTCGATGGCCACCAGCTCGAGGGCAGGAGGAAGTCTCCTGCGCTGTAGCAATGCCTGCCCTTCAGCCTGGTTCTTACGAGCCTTCTCGACGTCACTCAGCTTCTTAACAGCAAGCATCAGCTTTTTCTGATGGCCTGTAGATAAACAACATGTCAATCCACAGATGTATGTTTAGAAAACCAAACACTCTGGAAAAAGAAATGTGGTTTTGGAATCTTGTGTACATGGGCATATTTTATATCTGATATTTATATCTATTAAATATATGACTGATGTTTTATATCTAGGCTTGAATCCACAGCACCATTTAAATGCATTTGTGCAATCTATCTACCACTCAAATGTTTGGTCAGTAAATTTTTTTTTTTGCAGCAAGGATGCATTAAATTGCTCAAAAGTGACAGTCAAAACATTTATAATGTTACAAGATTTCTATTTCAAATAAAGCTTAAAGTTTTTTAACTTTACTGTATATTCATTAAAGAATCCCGATGTATTACAGTTTCCACAAAAATATTAAGCAGCACAGTTCATTTGAACATTGATAAGAAATTTCCTAAGAAATTCTTGAATGCCAAATCAGCACAACAGACAGATTTCTGAAACTGAAGACTAGAGTAATGGCTGAGTAAATTCAGCTTTGCCATGAAAAAAAAACAGGAATAAATTATATTTTAAAATATATTAAAATAGAAAAGAGTTTTTTAAAATTGTAATAATATTTCACAATATTACTGTATATTTTACTGTATTTTTGATCAAATAAATGCAGCCTGTGTGAACAAAGGCTTTCAAAAACTTTTTTTTTAAATCACTAAAAGAAACAAATTCAACGGTAGTGTATCCATCCATCCACTTACCCAGTTTAGTGATGCCAATTTCCTGTAGATCCTCCCATGTGATATCCTGCACTATGTTGATGGAGTCATAACCATTCTCCGCTAGCTTTTTCTGGTATTGTGGCAGCCCAATAGCACTGAGCCACTTCCCAATATCAGACTGAAACAAACAGACAAATATAAAGGTGCTGCTTTTATTTCATTTGATTAATCCTCGCTGTGCCTCAGTTGGTTAAGCATATAAAAGTCAATGTCTGTGATATGAATCTAGCAATCATCTGTTTATGAACTCCAGAAGCTCTCATTAGTGTCATAACCTTGAACCTGTACAGCACATGTATGTTTATGTAAACATTTAAAACTGTTCATATGAAAATATAGCACTGAATTACTGGAATGTAATCTGGCAACCATTCAGGGATATTCATGTAGCCTATCTCCGTGGAGATCTTCTTGCGGTGGCCAGGCTTTGTAACACCAATAGCTGTGAGATCCTAGAACATAAAAAGCAGATTGATACACTTAAAAAATGAATGATGACGGTATGTTCAGCTTTGAAATCTATCGAAAGCAGTAATGAATACCAATGTGTTGTGCCAGAAATGCAGCAGGATGCAAACGTACTTAAATGCTTATACACAAAAAGATGGCCTCACCTCAGGGGTCATTCTGCTGATTGTGGGCACATCATAGCCAGCTGTGAGGAAATTAGATGTGTACTGCTCAAGCTGAAACTCACAGAGCCACTGGTAAATAGCCTCAGCATCCTAATACAAGGAGACGACTGAGCATTATGCACAAAAGCCCAATGGGTCAGTCATGTTAACAACCACAGTTAGATCCAATTATCTAGTTAAAAAATAGTTTAACATTTCATTTGAAATGAAAATAGGCATTCTACTGAAAATACATAAATAAAATAAAGAGGATTTAGAGGACTGTGCAATGCTATGTGTTTGGCTACTATTCTAAGAGAATACTAGTTTACTACCTAAATAGTGAGCAGTATATGCTGTATAGAACTCTTAGTCAGTGAAAGAGTGAATTATTCCACAATAAACATTTCAAACTGTATGCAACATTAGCACATGATTTCAGCAAGTGGCATCTACAGTGGGGCAAAAAAGTATTTAGTCAGCCACCAATTGTGCAAGTTCTCCCACTTAAAAAGATGAGAGAGGCCTGTAATTTTCATCATAGGTATACCTCAACTATGAGAGACAAAATGAGAAAAAAAATCCAGAAAATCACATTGTAGGATTTTTAAAGAATTAATTGGTAAATTCCTTGGTAAAATAAGTATTTGGTCACCTACAAACAAGCAATATTTCTGGCCCTCACAGACCTGTAACTTCTTCTTTAAGAGGCTCCTCTGTCCTCCACTCGTTACCTGTATTAATGGCATCTGTTTGAACTCGTTGTCAGTATAAAAGACACCTGTCCACAACCTCAAACAGTCACACTCCAAACTCCACCATGGCCAAGACCAAAGAGCTGACAAAGGACACCAGAAACAAAATTGTAGACCTGCACCAGGCTGGGAAGACTGAATCTGCAATAAGTAAGCAGCTTGGTGTGAAGAAATCAAATGTGGGAGCAATTATTAGAAAATGGAAGACATACAAGACCACTGATAATCTCCCTCGATCTGGGGCTCCACGCAAGATCTCACCCCGTGGGGTCAAAATGATCACAAGAACTGTGAGCAAAAATCCCAGAACCACACGGGGGGACCTAGTGAATGACCTGCAGAGAGCTGGGACCAAAGTAACAAAGGCTACCATCAGTAACACACTGCACCGCCAGGGACTCAAATCCTGCAGTGACAGACGTGTCCCCCTGCTTAAGCCAGTACATGTCCAGGCCCATCTGAAGTTTGCTAGAGAGCATTTGAATGATCCAGAAGAGGATTGGGAGAATGTCATATGATCAGATGAAACCAAAATAGAACTTTTTGGTAAAAACTCAACTTGTCATGTTTGGAAAAGAAAGAATGCTGAGTTGCATCCAAAGAACACCATACCTACTGTGAAGCATGGGGGTGGAAACATCATGCTTTGGGGCTGTTTTTCTGCAAAGGGACCAGGACAACTGATCCGTGTAAACGAAAGAATGAATGGGGCCATGTATCGTGAGATTGAGTGAAAACCTCCTTCCATCAGCAAGGGCACTGAAGATGAAACGTGGCTGGGTCTTTCAGCATGACAATGATCCCAAACACACCGCCCGGGCAACGAAGGAGTGGCTTCGTAAGAAGCATTTCAAGGTCCTGGAGTGGCCTAGCCAGGCTCCAGATCTCAACCCCATAGAAAATCTTTGGAGGGAGTTGAAAATCCATGTTGCCCAGCGACAGCCCATAAATTCTTTAAAAATCCTACAATGTGATTTTCTGGATTTTTTTTTCTCATTTTGTCTCTCATAGTTGAGGTATACCTATGATGAAAATTGCAGGCCTCTCTCATCTTTTTAAGCGGGAGAACTTGCACAATTGGTGGCTGACTAAATACTTTTTTTCCCCACTGTAATTAACATGAAAATAAAAATGATTGTTTTGAACTTATCTACACTTTTGTGTACATATACATTATATATATATATATATATATATATATATATTAAAAATCATCTTCATCATCATTAGAAGTAGAGGTGGTGGTGGTATTATACAAAACATAATTAAAATTATATTAGGCAAAATGTTTATTTTACATTGTTAATCCAGTACATTAAATTTATTGGTCACACTTTATTTTAAGGTCCAATCCTCGCTATTAACAAACATTTAACTATGACTTTTGCCTCAATAAACTCCTAATTTGCTGCTTATTAATAGTTAGTAAGGTAGTTGTTAAAGTCGTCATGAAACAGAAGTTGAGATTGTACTTTTTTTCCCTATTGTGGCATATATCCGAGTTAAACGGCTACTGAAATGAGAAACAAAATGCAGGGCAGGGCTTGATTTCATCCTTCAGAAATTGTTTGGATCGTTGGAAGTTGGGCGTTGCTAACAAAATGAAGGCAGAAACGAGACAGTAGATCCCTGCACGGCCCTCAAATTTAGGCCCTAGCCCGGCCCTAGCCCGGGCCGTGTCTGACAGCTTATCAGAATTACCGGCCGAGCAGGGAGGCCGAGCAGGGAGACCAGCGATAACCCCCCAAAACAAAACCATATGCTGATATCCCCCAACACAAACTGATAGCAAAATCTCAAAGCCTTAAGCAACAAGCATGTTGCCCTTAACCAATGACCAATCAAATATGTTGCCAAAACCTGCATAACCTGTAGCAACAATTCTGTTGCCTTTAACAGTTGACCAATGAATATGTTGCCAATACCGTAAAAGCTTAAGCAGCATTCTCAATAACACCAGCTAGACTTAAGAAAAACATGTTCCAATTCAACTACAGCTTTCAGAACAAGCATGTTCCGAATAACGACCGGATTGCTCTGGAACAAGCATGTTCCCAACAATACAGCTATAACTTAAGAACAAGCATGTTCCCAATAACGACCAGGTAGCTTAAGAACGAGCATATTTCCAATACGACTAGACAGCTTAAAGGGGTCATAAGATGGGATTTCAAGTTTTCCTTTCTCTTTGGAGTGTTACAAGCTGATTGTGCATAGATAAGATCCCTGAAGTTGCAAAGACTAAAGTTTCAAAACCAAAGAGATATTCTTTATCAAAGTTAAGACTCTGCCACGCCCCCCTAAAACGTCTCGTTCTAACACGCCCCCACATATCTACCTCATTATGTGGAAATATTAGCATAATGCCGCCCAAATGTGCACGCAAAGAAAGGCAGCGTGGTTTCAGTAAACGCAGTTAGTGTTGAAGCAGCCATGTCAGGGAGATGCTGTGTGTTTCTAAGTGAAAGCAAAAGCACTTTATTTGGCCTTCCGAAAGTAGATGCATTTAGGAATCTTTAAGACTACTTACAACAGAACAGCAATGCATTTTATGGACGACTGTTTCGTGAACCGGCTTGAACTGATGGTAAAACGAATGACATTATTTACTGTCTTTGCATTTATTTTGAAAGATGAAACTTGCAATTATGGTAAGGGGCATTACATTTCCGATGAGTGCTTGCGGTGTTTGGCCAATCACAATGCACTGGGTCAGCTGGCCAATCAGAGCAGACTGCGCTTGTCGGAAGGAGGGACTTTGTAGAAAACGAAGCGTTTGAGAGAGGCGGGGCATAGAGGACCTACAATAATGTACAGTATTTGAAAAATAATGTGTTTTTTGAACAATAAAGCATGTCAACATATTCTGTTACACCAAATACACAAAATAATGATCTTTTAAAAAAGCATCATATGACCCCTTTAAGAACAAGAATGTTCCCAATATGACTACAGCTTTTAGAACAAGCATGTTCCAATAACGACCAGATAGCTCTGGGACAAACGTGTCCCCGATAATACAACTATAACTTAAGAACAAGCATGTTTCCAATACGACTAGACAGAACAAGCGTGTCTGATATAGGAACAGAATCAACGCTGAACTGACGGCTGCATCCAAAACTGGAAAATGCTGCCTTCGGAGAACACATTTCAAGATAGGAAGTCATCGAGACATGTCGAATCTAAAATTAGCTTCAATTCCTGCCTCCTGAGATACCTTATCTGGTCGATATTAAAAGGCAGAATAGATGTATCCTTTGCTGCCTTGATACCCACAATCCTGTGTGTTCTATCCTGTGATGGTTGATCAAATAAATCATTGAATATTTGCTTAGTTATCACCAAGCACGTTCTATTTGTTGTAGATCATTGAACCATTAAGCTGCCTCAGAAGCATGTCCAATATCAGTTTCATGAGTTACCTTCATTAACAAACTCTGCCTGCGAAGTCATTAGCTGATAGGCGGTGAGGCAGCATGTCAGCAGCCTAGGTTTTCGGATGCAGACGACTTCAACTGAACAATGACCGTTTACCATTTTCTCTTGGAGCTGCGCCGCGGCAGAAATTATTCAGTTTGCAGCATGGTCGTTATTTCCTGCTGCTTAAATTTGTGCTGTAGTCTGGAATTCATGGCAGCTTTCTTTGGCCAAGCCCGCCCATGAGGCCGTTTGACCGACATGTCAAACAACCAATCACAGTTCGTTTCATTCAGCGGCACATTTCGGGGCGTGGAAATGTTGCCTCAATAACAGACCGGAGTGTAAAACTCTCGGACGCATTTGAAAGATTCTGTGCCGCAAACTTAAATATTTTACATACTTTGAGAATCCAGCGTTTAGTTGATCCTGATAAGCGCTCAACGTCACAGTTGTAAACACGATGGCTTTCTTCTTTCGTAAGGGTTTGGCGTCACTGCATCTTTGTTTCCAGGCGGAACGTTAAAGAACTTGACACACACGTCTCCCGGAAATCCTGTATAATTCAACCAATCCGATGACGACTTCGAAAACTCCTGAAGTGTTTCCACTTTTGTGTGCCGTATGCATCAGACATTCAGCCAACGGTCCGAGGGCGTGACGTCTGAGGCTCAGACTATAAAAATAAAGTCGACTTGACTAGGTTAAAGGGGACATAACACACACAGTTTTGGCCAATCTTATGTTAATCTTGAATACCTATCGTGTAGTATTGCATCATTCAAATCTCCGAAGAGTCTTCAGTTTTATCAGATTTATAAAAGAAAGATACAGCTTGCGATTCTCTCTGACAACAGCCAAGCTCCTGGAGGCGAGCTGTGGGCAGAGCTGAAGAGTCGCGAGCACTTACACTTACTAAAAATTTGATGCAGTTTTACAGCAGTTCCTATATGACCGGGATCTTTTATCACTGGGGCTTCTCCATCTTCCAGTACCAAACGATGTGCAAATCCAGTGTCAGAATGTACCTTGTTATAAAACATTCGTCACCGAAATGACGGGAACAAACAAACATGCTTGAGAAACCCCGTTGCTGCCTTGGAAAAACAAATTGCATCCACTGTTCACATAACACTGAATAAGGTTATTTTCCTCACATCCAAAAACACACTCTTTAGAGATATTAGGCTTGTTCAACTTCATGCGGCGCCGCAATCGGCTGCCGCCTGTCAATAATAATGCATTCTGGTTACATTAAAAATGCTTTTGTCCAATTTTGATCGGCGCTGCAGCCGCTACCTACGATCACATCTGCATTCAAAGTACTGCGAGAGCAAAACGGGACCAGCCGCCTAGGTCAGGCACTGCAAAAGCCTTGATGACGACACACTTTATTCCCATTGGTTAGATTCTGTGATGACAAGCACGATGTGTTGCATGCTTATTCTAACAATTCAATTCCAATGATGCTCACAAATCTGTGTTTTTATAACAGTAAAAGCTTTTTTTTTTGTAGTTGCACTGTTATATTGTCACGTTCAAAGAACACTGATGAAAGCATATACAGTATCTCACAGAAGTGAGTACACCCCTCACATTTTTGTAAATATTTAATTATATCTTTTCATGTGACAACACTGAAGAAATGACGGTTTGGGGTCCTTATCATGTTGGAATACAACTATGGATCATGCTCTGCTTCAGAATGTCACAGTACATGTTGGCATTCATGGTTCCCTCAATGAACTGTAGCTCCCCAGTGCCGGCAACACTCATGCAGTACGTCATCTTTAGAAGAGGCTTCCTTCTGGGACGACAGCCATGCAGACCAATTTGATGCAGCGTGCGGCATATGGTCTGAGCACTGACAGGCTGACCCCCCCACCCCTTCAACCTCTGCAGCAATGCTGGCAGCACTCATACGTCTTATTTCCCAAACACAACCTCTGGATATGACGCTGAGCATGTGCACTCAACTTCTTTGGTTGACCAATGGCGAGGCCTGTTCTGAGTGGAACCTGTCCTGTTAAACCGCTGTATGGTCTTGGCCACCGTGCTGCAGCTCAGTTTCAGGGTCTTGGCAATCTTCTTATAGCCTACGCCATCTTTATGTAGAGCAACAATTCTATTTTTCAGATCCTCAGAGAGTTCTTTGTCATGAGGTGCCATGTTGAACTTCCAGTGACCCGTGTGAGAGAGTGAGAGCGATAACCCCATATTTAACACACCTGCTCTCCATTCACACCTGATACCTTGTAACACTAATGAGTCACATGACACCGGAGAGAGAAAATGGCTAATTGGGCCCAATTTGGACATTTTCACTTAGGGGTGTACTCACTTTTGTGGCCAGCGGTTTAGACATTAATGGCTGTGTGTTGAGTTATTTTGAGGGGACAGCAAATTTACACTGTATGCATATGCTGTATGCACTGTATGCATATATATATACACTGCATGCATAAATATATATATATATATATATATATATATATATATATATATATATCTTTGGTGTACTCACTTTTGTGGCCAGCGGTTTAGACATTAATGGCTGTGTGTTGAGTTATTTTGAGGGGACAGCAAATGTACACTGTTATACAAGCTGTACACGCACTACTTTACATTGTAGCAAAGTGTCGTTTCTTCAGTGTTGTCACATGAAAAGACATAATAAAATATTTACAAAAATGTGATGGGTGTACTCACTTCTGTGAGATACTGTACACCCCCACTTAATTGGTATTTAAACAGCATATGTTAATGTTTAACTTATTCATTAACAGATGGCGCTGTATTAAGCAGTATAAAAAGTGTTTCTGTTGCTTTATGAAAACATTTCTGAAACATCTGTGTATTTGACAAATGTTGCATTTAATTCACTTCATCTGTGAATGTATGCAAACACTGCGAGAGCGTCATAACCAGGAGCAGAAAGTGTCTGACTTGACGTCTCCGCTTTAATTCCGCCCAGACTGCAAGCGGCTACTCTCTCCAGCCAGAGGCAGGCTAGTGTAGTTCCTCTCGAACAACATAGTCTTCTCGAGCAAGTAATTGCGGTGCTGCTGAAGACTTCCGTAACCATGAAAGAAACGCGTTAAAGGGATAGTTCACCCAAAAATGAAAATTTGATGTTTATCTGCTTACCCCCAGGGCATCCAAGATGTAGGTGACTTTGTTTCTTCAGTAGAACACATTTGATGATTTTTAAGTCCAACCATTGCAGTCTATCAGTCTTATAATGTATGGCAATGGTAACAAAATCTATGAGTGTAAAAAAAACATGCACAGACAAATCCAAATTAAACCCTGCGGCTCGTGACGACACACTGATGTCCTAAGACACGAAACGATCGGTTTGTGCCAGAAATTTTTTTACCTCTAATTCACCACTATGTCCAATTGTCTTTGTGTGCGCGCACGGCTTCCGGTGCGTGAGGTGTGTACGCGCTCTGGCGTAGTTTACGTTAATGGGTGTTGTCGCGGGAGGAGCAAACGACAGACACAGTTTATTAACAGAAAATAAACAAAGTGTCCAGAAAAAAGG
>NW_015505849.1:561464-578486 GCF_001515645.1 Sinocyclocheilus grahami
ACGGCCGTGTAACGGGTGCGGTTCTCGTCCGGACTGCGGGTCCGGCAGCTCACGACTCTGGCGGCACGGGAGTCCCTCTACGCACCCCTCCTGGACCCACGAGGACACCAGCGTGCATGCACGGGGAAGAGACCGGTCTCCCATTTAAACAGCGGCAGTGATGAGGCTCTCTTCGTTTCAGGTGTGCCCCATCACACGCCACCAGCCCTGGCTATTTCAGCGCCCCTCCTCTCTCACGCACCCACTCATGTCGGGAGCCTGGCGAAGGGCGGCGATTAAGGGACGGGGTGATGCTGATAATTAGGGCGAGGCAGCCGACTCGTCACAGTGTGTTGATATCCAGCCAAAGAGCAATCAACCATAACTTCAGGCGAGCAGGCTCAGAAGTGGGGGAATACGTGGAAAGTCATAACTCCCGAATGAGTTGGCGCGAGAGAACGTAATCTTTTAGTTTTAAGTCGGTTTGAACAATCCGGATAAGCGCAAGTAAGTACCATTTTGATTAGCCGTCGTACCTACAATGACTGTGCACTGTGTAAACAATGAGTGACATATACGGGCGAGAGATCACTTCCGGCGCTTGCGTAAAGTACGCCAGAGCACGTACACACCTCACGCACCGGATGCCTGCACGTGCTCAAAGCAGTTGGACATAGTGGTGAATTAGAGGTAAAAATTTATATAAATACTGTTTGGTTTCTGGCACAAACAGATCATTTCGTGTCTTAGGACATCAATGTGTTGTCACGAGTCGCAGGGTTTAATTTGGATTTGTCTGTGCATGTTTTTTTTACCCTCATAGATTTTGTTACCATTGCCATTCATTATAAGATTGATAGACTCCAACGGTTGGACTTAAAAATCATCAAATGTGTTCTACTGAAGAAACAAAGTCACCTACATCTTGGATGCCCTGGGGGTAAGCAGATCAACATCAAAGTTTCATTTTTGGGTGAACTATCCCTTTAAGCGGTGCGCTCTTGCTTGGGTCGCTGAGTGCGCGCACGTGTATAAGAATCCAACTCTTAACAGTGTAAATAACTCAGAATGCATGAAATGACATTAGACCCCCGTTAAGTGCAGCATATTGCAAGGACAAGCGTGTTGCCAGTGACAACAGATAAGTACCGCACATTCGCATGAACTAGCACAAGCATTTAACTAAAAACAACTTAATGAGCCCAAGCAACACGCATGTTGCAGATAACCTGAGAGCATTAAATGGAACTTAGCTTGTGAAGACGTTCGAGAGAGCGAAACATAGCAGCTGTGAAGTGGATGCTTGATCTCTTGATATCCTTCTTGGGATGAAGTTCCCATCTGAACTTGTTCTTGAGTCAGTCACATAACTTGTGGAGTCCATGACAATAATGTAGCGATGCGTGAAATAATGCTAACTCAGTCACTTCCGAATCAGGCAGCTTATAATCAAGTTAACGTGTTCAAGTTAACGAACTTGAATGAATCGGAGGTGAGACCATTGGGGAAGCGAATTCCACTTCTCTAAATTCCCGATTCCTGCTGATGGTGTTTTGTCTGCCGAATTCGCCATTTAATTAGCTATTGAGCAATGCGAAATCTGCTGATAATACTGAGGGACCTTATATATGAATGCTTAGATAGGTGTTGTATTCCCACAGGTTGATGGAGGATCAGCTGAGAGTCAGCTGATCCGAGCTTGACTAACGTGACTTGCCAGAACTAACGCTACGCTAGATATTTGCAGATTAAAATTTGTATGATTTGTATGGAAATTGCATAGACAATTTGTATGTAGCTGATAGTGTACATTGTATGCTACTTTGTAAAAAATAATACATACTGCAACAATAGTATGAGTAATATGGTAATATGCTGTTCTGCCTTGGTCTCACCTTGCCATCTAGAAGTTTCTGTGGGTGTATGACATGATATTCTCCAGGTCTGGAGCTGCTCAGTGGAATCCTCCGTCCAAGAGCACCTAAAGCACACACACTTTTCTGTTGGTCAAGGACTCTGCTATTGCCTTAGGCTATGGACTGTGAATCACAGTGAAGTCTTTTATACATGTTATTGTACCTGCTTGTTTATTCTTTAGTGTGCTGAAGGAGTACATGTTTCAACAGAAAAAAAAATGTTCTCCTGTTACCTGAGGCACTGTTTTTTCATCTTCATTAACAATGGACCATAGCAGAATAGCGCAATCACGAGAGTACCACTACGCATGCGTGTGCATTCCTCTGCTTGCAAACAAGGCGTAGCGCATGTGTGTTCTATGTCAGAATGCCGGCTCCTGCGTCAGCAGTACCACACGCATGCATCATGGTACTCTCGTGAATGGTGGTGGAGACTGACCCGGAAGAGAAGAAATCATTGAATAAAGTTGTTATTTTTGTTGTCTTTTAGCACAAAAAGTATTCTCGTAGCTACATTACATTACGGTTGAACCACTGATGTCACATGGACAATTTTAACTATGTCCTTACTACCTTTCTCTAGCTCTCGGATTTCATCAAAAATATCTTAATCTGTGTTCCGAAAATGAACAAAGGTCTTACGGGTTTGGAACGACATGAGGGTGAGTAATTAATAACAGAATTTTCATTTTTTCACTATCCCTTTAAAGTTATTAAACAATAAAAATCCATATAATGATAATCCGTTAACTTTTAACAAGGCATGAAGATAGGATTAAATCAATACATATCTTTTTTAAATGTCTGTAGTGGCAATAACACACATGTGAATATACCCACATTTAACTCACCTCCATAAAATAAGTTGATTTTAGGAGAGTTTGTTGATCTCATGCTTATTTTTAGATCCTCTTCGAGTCAAAGACACTACGAAAACACTCTTGTGTCCGTGTCACTGATAATCTTCTCTCCTTCTCAAATTCTCTTCTTTTCCTCTGTATTTCTGACTTGCATACAACTTTGCCTCTGTCATTGCATCCCTCCCTATTAGTGAAATCTGACACTGCACAGTATCTGTCTTGAAGTAAAAATTAGGTATTTTTAAGCCTTGCTCATTTTTTTTTCTTTGGAACATTTTTCACCATTTTAAACTGTAGTAGATTTATGAAATACATGGCTATTTTTTAAGACAAAAATAAGCTAATGACTAGTACTACACAGGTCTGAGGTGACATTTGTATTAAATGATGCTCTGAATGCCTTATTCATGGACAAGACAACAAGTGGACGTGCTCAAGAATATAAAAAATTATACGAGTTATCTAAAGGACAGTGCAAAAGTCTTTTTAAATTGAGTGGATTAAACTTTCATTAAACTGACTGTCTTTAAACTTTAATATACAGAGGCTCCTAAACATATTTGGATACTTAAGGCACATTTTGCTGGATTGGATATTTAATTTATAATATTAAGCCGAGTGGCATGTACTGATTGATGCCAGAGCTTTTTTTAGATATTATATTAAATAATAATTAAAATGTCAAAATAAATTAAATAAAATTAAGAAAGAACTGGCTGTTATTTTTTAAGACATTCAGAAATTAAATAAGTGAAATTTATATATGACAGCAGAGGTTCTGACCTGAATGAGGGTCCGTCTGTTTTGCGGGGTCAGGGGCCTGACTGCACTGTTCCACCAGTTCTCCAGCAGAGGGAGGCAGCTGCATGTAGGAAAACCACAGCACTGTGTCACATTTAACTCAACAGCTGTCTGGCACAAATAGCTTAGAGAGATGACTACTGCCTGTGAAACTTCACACAGAGATTCTAATTACTACATATGAATATTAATTATAATTCAGCAAGAACATAAAATGAAAGGGTCTCCGTCACAGACGTTTACAGACTCAATCATTGAGAATATTGGGGGTAAATCACAGCATGAGATCAACATTAGGTTCTCTATGGTAGTTTAAAGGGGTCATATGATGGTATTTCAAGTTTTCCTTTCTCTTTGGATTGTTACAAGCTGTTTGTGAATAGATAAGATCCCTGAAGTTTCAAAAACTAAAGTCTCAAACCCAAAGAGATATTCTTTATACAAGTTAAGACTTGTCCACGCCCTCCTAAAATGCCTCGTTTAAACACGCCCCCACATGGCTACGTCACGCTGTGGGAAAATTTGCATAATGCCCAAATGTTCCCGCGGTGGTGTAACTTTGATTCTTGCTGTAGTATTGTTGCCGCCGCCAGCATGCCGTGGAGATGCTGTGTGTTTCGTTGTGAAAGCGAAACTACTTTGTTGTTTGGTCTTCCAAAAGTGGGCACAACTCTAAATCAGTGGTTAAGTTGTATTTACAACACTGTTCCAGAACAGTTCAAACCAAATATTCAGATGTGTGCAACACATTTTACAGAGGACGAAGACTGTTTCCTGGGAGAGTAGCCTACAATGCCAGTGTTCTGACAAATAATGCTGACTCACAGCCTATAAGTACGTTTTCATATTTAAAGGATTTGCCACTGATGATTTAAACGCGAGTTTTGAGCAGTATAGAGTAGCGCTTGTTTGTCATTTCTCCGATCACAAATGCAGACATGGTTTTATTTTTATGCAGCACAATACGCAACGCAACGCGTAAAAAGACAGTACAAGTCATTATAATCCGTAATTATGTCCCCACTGGATGCTACAAATGCCTCGTTTGTAATGGGTTTTATTGTTTTTGTCTCGTCGCTCCGGGACACGGCATCACGGTATGGTAAGGGGCGTAACATTTCCGTCACATGCTTGAGGTATTCGGCCAATCACAACTCAAAATAATAATGCTGACTCACAGCCTATAAGTACGTTTTCATATTTAAAGGATTTGCTGATGATTTAAACGCGAGTTTTGAGCAGTATAGAGTAGCGCTTGTTGTTTGTCATTTCTCCGATCACAAATGCAGACATGGTTTTATTTTTATGCAGCACAATACGCAACGCAACGCGTAAAAAGACAGTACAAGTCATTATAATCCGTAATTATGTCCCCACTGGATGCTACAAATGCCTCGTTTGTAATGGGTTTTATTGTTTTTGTCTCGTCGCTCCGGGACACGGCATCACGGTATGGTAAGGGGCGTAACATTTCCGTCACATGCTTGAGGTATTCGGCCAATCACAACTCACTAGATAGCTGACCAATCAGAGCACACCTCGCTTTTCAGAACGATGAGCTTTGCGTTTCAGAAAGGAGGGGCATAGAGGAGAAACAATCATGTACAGTATGTGGAAAATAGTGTTTTTTTAACCTTAAACCGCATGAACACATTTCATTACGCCAAATACACCAAATATTGTTATTTTTTAGCAACGTCATATTACCCCTTTAAATAAATGCTGCCGTATGAGTAACCGTACACTCAGCTGCATATAAAATGCAGAGTATTTTGTTGTAATTATGCAATACCAATGTGATGGCTATATGAACTCTAATTACTGCTCTTGCTGAGCAAAATCCTTTTCTATTTGCCAGATCTTTTGGCCAAAATTTTGTGGTTAGAAAGTTTCTTTTCTTTTCTTTCTTTCTTTTTGAATAATTTCATTCAGCAAGGATGCATTAAATTGATAAAAAGTGACAGTAAAGATATTTATTAATTTTACAAAATATTTTTATTTAAAATAAATGAACTTTCTATTCATCAAAGAATCCTGAAAAAAATATATCCCCGTTTCAACAGAAATGTTAAGCAGCACAACTGTTTTCAACCTTGATAATAATAAGAAATCTTTCTTGAGCACCAAATCAGCATATTAGAATGATTTCTGAAGGATCATGTGACACTGAAGACTGGAATAATCCTGCTGAAAATTCAGCTTTGCCATCACAGGAATAAATTACATTTTAAAATATATTTAAATAGAAGACAGTTATTTTAAATTGTAATAATATTACTGTTTTTACTGTATTTTTGATCAAATAAATGCTTGGTGAGCATAAGAGACTACTAGTGTAAATAGAAATATATAATATACCAATGACCTAATTTATCATAATTTTTTTGTTTAATAGTTTATTTTAAAATATGTCGTATATTACAAATATTTAGTCTAATAATACCAGGATAATAGTCATTTAACATTGGTACGTTCTCTAGATCATTATTGTTATTTTTCTGACTTGCTGTTCAAGTAAACTTAAGAAAAACTCAAAATAACTTGTTTTGTCAAGATTACAAGAAAAATAAGATTTGGCTAAAACAAGGCAAAAATAATCATGCATGGCTTCTGTGGACTTCTATATATAACAGTAATTATTTTTTCCCTTTGGTGCCTTTATGAACCATGAAATCTTTGTACTGTTCTATGATGAGCCCGCTATCTTGTGAATTAATCAGTGCTACATATTTCTCCGCAGTTTTCTCACAGCTTCAGCTCCCTAATGAAAACCGATGGACGTGCAGACAAAATCATAAAATAAATTTTTTCTGGTTCAGCTTAACATTGGATGTGTGAGACTGAAGCCCACCTTGGTGGTGTCCTGGACAGCAGACGGTGACTGATAGGGTCCATTATTTCCCTCAGTGCTCTGTCCACTGCCAGCACTGCGACTGCTGCCCATGCTGCCTGCACTGCCCACACTGTTCCTGTCACCTTCTGAAAGAGGAATAAACAAAGACAGGAGAAAAAACAGTTGGTGAGACACTGCCACGATAGCAACCACGATCTCTGAACTCCAGCAAGGTCTCTGTAGACAAGGGGAACATGAAGGAGCACAAGGGAATGTTGAGGAGGGCTAGTGCAAATTAAGCAATGTGAATGGCAAGCTGATGGTAGGCTGATAAACATAGGACAAATATAGCCTAAGGAAACAGGAACCCTGTGAAACAGCTGGAAAAAACTCAACTTGAGACGAAAGTCACTGGTGTGCAGGCTTTTGGACCAGCGGATGGCTGTGGGGGTGAGAAAACAGGCCAGGGAGATGCTAATGACGAACAGGGGCCTGGGGAAACGGAAAACTCTTACCATTAAGAGAGGTCCTGAGGACCCAAATATCCTCTGGCTCTTTGGGACTAGCTGGCTTACACAGGGCACTGGGACTGTCGGGAATCGCACCTAGCAAACACAAACACTTTAAAGGGCCATGGGGGGAAACTCTAGGAATCTTAAGGCCCCGATATACTTCAAGCAAATTCGAAGAACGAACTGGTGTGACGTCACTTCGAACAAAATCAGGACAAAGTTCAACAAAGTTCATCTGGAGTTTGGTATGACTTGCCAAACCAAACTTTCCGGAAAAGTTTGCTGCAGCTGCTAAAAACCTTTGAACTACCATTGATCCGTGGCGAGTACGTAATAGGTTAATTTCTTCTGTTTAGTCTGTCAATGTCAGACGCGTGTAAAAGCATAAACATACTGGAGAGCTGCTTTATAGTAGAACGTGAACTAGTAATTCTAATTGAAAACAACAGTGGCATTGTCTTTTATGTTACTGTACTGTAAAGCTGCTTGCTTTAAATCAATTTATTATATGAAGTGCTAAATAAACGTAACTTGACTGGAGTGCAATAATAACCACATGAACTACTAACAGATGCCTTCTTAACTTATGTTTTCTCACCACTGTCGTTGTTGTGTGTTTGTTATTGAGAGGAAAGCAGGCAGCGCATATTTACATATTCATCTAAATGGTGCTCTCAGCTGTGTGGGTGCTGTCGAGATGTTTGCTAACAGCATACAGCTGCAAAGGTATTTAAAACAACATTTAACTCCTAAGCAAAAAACGAAAAAGAACTTCACTCCGAGTATATTGGTGCCTTTATGGCCAGTGCTGATCAAAATTTCGACCAGGAATTCCATGAGTTTGGACTTTGGGGAAACTTGTCTAAATGTGGCTAAGGTGAATTAAAGTACAGTTTATGTTGCTCACATGGTCAGGGATGGAGGAGTTTTTTGCTTTCAGAAATGCTTGGATGGGCTCTTGGATGGGGACTTGCTTTTGCAGGTGTGTGTACATGAATTTAGCCCTAGGAGACTAATTCTCACGCTACCTGGGTGCTGATCCCGCCCGTTGTGGTGAGACAGTACAGGACGGGTGGATGAGTATAAGGTGTAGGAGTCGTCAGTGTGAGAGGTGTGATGAAAACTTTGTGAGGGCAAGGTTCTGTACAGAATGTGATGTCTCTGGATGGGCAGTGAGGCCTGCCGGGAGAGAACGCCCCCTATGGACACAACATGGAAACACAAATGAGGCACCACGGACACAAATGAAACATCAGCGTTGAGAAAGATGTTTCCACTAGAGACATGATTTAAGTAATTCAAACTAATGGAAATTTATAAAAGTTTGGGGTCAGTACAATTTTTTTTGAAAGAAATTAATTCTTGTATGCAGCAAGGGCACATTGATTTGATCAAATGTGACGGTAAAGACGTTTATAATGTTACAAATTTCAAATAAATGCTGTTCTTTGGCGTTTTGTATTCATCAAAGAATCTTGAAAAAGATGTTTCATGATTTCCACAAAAATATTAAGCAGCACAACTATTTTCAACACTTATAATTATTGGAAATGTTTTCTGAATACCAAATCAGCATATTAGATTGTCTGAAGGATCATGTGATACTGAAGACTGGGGTAATGGCTGCAGAACATTCAGCTTCGCCATCACAAGAATAAATGACCTTATAAAATATATTAAAACAAAACAGATATTTTAATTGTAATAATATTTGACAATACTACTGTTTTTTTACTGTATTTTTGATCAGAAATGGGGGAAAAAAATTCAGCCAAAAACTTACCAACTCCAAGCTTTTGAATGGCAGTGTAAATATTCATTTATTTAATTATTTATTAAACAAATAATAAAATGAAACGGTGAAACAAGAAAATTAAATCATCATTTACTCATTCTTATTTTGTTCCACATTAATTGTGTCCACACAATGAATGTCAATGAGGTCCAAAATTGTATAAAAATACATTTTTCAAAATATTTTCACGCGTGTTCCAGAAAGAAAGTAGGCCACACAGGTTTAGAATGACATGAAGGTTAGTACATGACATTAAAAAAATTTTTCTCTTTAACATGAAAGAGAAAAGCCTTTTTTCCCCCTCTCCTTACATTTATTTCAAAAACTAAGATGAACCTGGGGAGATTTTAGCATCCTGATAAGATAATGCGGGAGGGAGAAACTCCACAGCACAATGAGTTAAGTGGATGCCTGTTTTGCCTCCATCATGTCTCTTCAGCAGTATTGAGGCAGGAGCTTAGAGCGGAGGCTAATTTCGTGTGAGCAGCAGGATGTTGACGCTGTGACATGACAGAATGCTGAGTCTGCCGCTGTGCTCGCTCTCACACAGAAATAAAATACCAGACTCGTTTTGGGGAAAGATTTTCTGCTCAGGACCTAGCAATCTAAGGCTGGCTCCCCCTTTCAAGGAGGCACAGGGCTCTAAAGCTGATCTGCCTGCCCCCAATATGTTCCTGTTAATCCCATTAGTGTGTGTCTGTGTGTGCCTTTATCAATGGACTACATGTCCACGTCTAAAAGAATTTATGAGAACTGCACTACTTTAGTATGCATTATTTTGATATGCGTACTGTGGGATACAAACGTCAGAGAGCACATTTAAAAACTGGGATTCAAATTATATTTTAAACCTAAAAATAGAGAAGTAGTTTTAGGATTCTTAATTAGTAGTTTTAGGATTAGGATTTTGAAGTGTTATTCAAAAAAATTATGATTCACTACTTTTAAGTCAAAAACTTGTGCTGCTGTCTTTAAAGCAAAAGGGTGATATTTTTCAATTCTAATCTGCACTCAAATCTTTTTATGCGGATAATAACATTTAGAATGAAAGAATATTTTATTAAATACAAAATAGAAACTAATGGAGTCAGTGATTTGTACCCCGTAGCATCCTGCGTTGTTATACAAAAAAATAACGGTGCCTGACTAACTTTGGTGGAAAATGTAGCCAAAATTATAGGTAACAGGTTATCGTCAATTTTGACAATAGACCATATATTTATAGTACCGTATTGGCCCGAATATAAGACGACCCTGATTATAAGACGACCCCCCTTTTTCCAGATGAACCTTTTGGAAAAAGGCTTTTTAAAAACCAAATCTTGTTTTTTCTCAGTAAACCACATTTTGTCTTCAATTATTTTCATATTGCATATTTTTCATGTTTTAATTTTTGTTTTGAAAGTATGGTAAAAGCTGGTAAAATGTACCAACAATCACATTTAAAAAATATACACTTTTTGATATACCATAAAAAACAAAAACAGGTAGCCCATCTGAATTAGGACATTTAGGCTATCCATCTAATAGTAGCCTACCAAAATCTTATTAACCGTAGAAGTTAAATCTTACTGTAGACTTCAAATCTGGGTACTGTCTTACGTTTTAAAATTACAAAGGGAGTTTTGTCCCATCAGGCTAACGTGACAGTCACGACTCATGCAGCTGTAAGGTTCGAGTCTCGTACCGGCAGGGATTGTAGGTGGGGGTAGTGAATGTACAGCGCTCTCTCCCACCTTCAATACCCCGACTGAGGTGCCCTTGAGCAAGGCACCGAACCCCCAACTGCTCCCCGGGCACCGCAGCAAAAATGGCTGCCCTCTGCTCCGGGTGTGTGTTCACTGCTGTGTGTGCGCACTTTGGATGGGTTAAATGCAGAGCACTAATTCCTGTCATGTCACGTCACTTATTACTCGCGATCTTTACAACACGCATTACATTTCATGGCACACTCGTTATATGCGTATTTGGCGCCACCTATTGTTGTGGGTGTATTATTGATATGTCAAAGTCTAGACCCTAAATATAAGACGACTGCGTTTTTTCAGATGTATTTCCAAGAAAAAAAACATCGTCTTATATTTGGGTCAATACGGTAAATACTTGTGTAAGTTGAACACAGAATTATTCAATATACCTGATCTGCGACTGATTACTTCCACGATGGAGGGAGGGAAGAATCCCACACGGTCAGTTTCTCTCTGACTGTCATGGATGTGCCCTTTCCAACGTCCATCCATGTGCTGCTCTAAGACCTGGAACAGACCAATACGATGACAGGATATTCAGGGCCAACAGCTCTTTGAATGCCTGCACATTTTATAATATTAATAACGGTCTTCTTAAAACCTTTTAAAGAATTGAATAGCTAATGAGACTTTTTCTTTTATTGAGTGGAATTATTTCAATAATTTATTATTTAATTTTAGCCCTCTGTGTACCCTACACTATTCAAAGCTAAATGACCTTTGTGTCATCTAGTTTTAAATAACACCTTCTAACCTTTTTTCCTAACCTCATGGCTTAGCCTGTGATTGTTTCCTCATTTGGCCAAACAATGCAGTAAATGAAGTCAGCCGACATTCCACACATGGCAGAGAGGACCTGTGTAGCAATGAAAGTCAGTCCATTTGACTGACATGAAATTGTTTCAAGCGGGCCTGGAAAAAGACACTAAGAATAAATTTGCCGTTTATGTACAGTGACTGTCTGAGTTGTTTTAAGAGTCTATTCACTAAAGAAAACATACAAATTAGGTAATGGTGGAAACATGAACCTTGCATGATTGCGTGCCCAATGTGAAACTGAGTAAATAAATAGACATGAAATATTGCATTATTATATATTGATTTTGGGTTTATTCAAAGTTTAGCATTATTGTATAACATTTAACTGCTCTATCCTGCAACTGACCAGTGTTATTTTTATATTATTATAGCACTTCTTAATATTTTGGATTAGCTTTTAATTATTATATTTACTTTTTTTTTTTTTTGAATTTTATTAGGTGCTTTGTCATTTTATATATGTATATATTTATATATGTGTATATACAGTGGGTACGGAAAGTATTCAGACCCCCTTGAATTTTTCACTCTTTGTTATATTGCAGCCATTTGCTAAAATCATTTAAGTTCATTTTTTTTCCTCATTAATGTACACACAGCACCCCATATTGACAGAAAAACACAGAATTGTTGACATTTTTGCAGATTTATTAAAAAAGACATATACATATTACTTTATTTTAGTTAGTTGCCAAGGCAGCATTTAAAGTTTTAAAAAGTTTAAGGATTTTGTCTAATAATTACATTTTATTTTAGCTTTACTTCAATTAATGAAGTAATAGTTTTAGATTTTGTTAACAATACCGAAATAACTACTGCCATGAACAAAAAAAAATGTACAAACATTTCTTTCTTAAACAAATCCAATTTACCACTTTTTTGCAGGCAGCAATAGCACAATGCTAGTTATGCCAGGCAGATAATGAAAAGTTATGTGAACCGAAGGTGCAAATTATTAAAAATTTACATGAAAGTGGACATGTTTGCGAGGAAAGAGCTATTTTAGCATTTGAAGTACCTGGTTAAACTGTACTGCTGCTATTAGAGAATAAGACTGAAGTTTTTTGCACTAAAATAAGGCACACCGTTTAGTGAATTTGCTCCATAGTGCTTCATTTTCAAAACTGCTCTTTAAAAGGTCAACATATTTATTTATTTATTGTTATTTTAATGCCATTCTAACGCCAGTCTGAGTGAAAGTATCTTTCATTGCTAGCTTTTAAAAACCTTAACGTCTCTGTTATGTCTCACTGCCACAAAAACACAGAAATCTTTTATGCTAGCAGAAATGGCCGCCTAAAGCTATCTAGACAGACAAGGTGTGAACAATGACATAGCATACATGCAGCACAGAGCCTTAGGCTGCACTCTACAGTACACACTCCGAACACAAGTCTTTTAGTAGGGGTAAGCACACTGTTATGAAGGTAAACTAGGCTGAACACACACTACTTTAGCACGAAAACAACAAGCTACAGTTGATTCATTTGAGACATCAAATGCTGATTGGTGGGAACCTGTTGCAGCATGCTAACGTATTCTCTGTAAGGAACACCAAATTACCATCCTCACTTGTTCAAGTTACAGCTTTGTCTTGTGTGCAGGTCATAATTACATCAGTTAGAAATATTATATGTAATGCCGTGTGCGGTCTTCCATATTTAAAGCATTCTAAAACCGCTTTCAGCTCTACTGTTTTTCCACAAGCCTAAACAACTTTGTTGTTTTGATGTTTCTGTGATTCATCAGAATATGGTTTAGTAATTTAGTAGGAATGCAGATCAAGGCAACGCTCAAGCACATTGCCAATTATATAGGGCTATTACATAATGCACATTATACAGTATTAAAATAGGAGTTCTCTTGTGAGAAATAGTGGGGTGTTTGCTTGAAAAGCCTACCATGATTATATCTCCTGCCCGGATGTTGAGTGCAGTGGGGTCATGAAGATTCCAGTAGTCCTTCAAAGCTCTCACCTGTAATGCTCCACTGGCATCTGATGTCATAAGCCAGGACAATGAATGCATGAAAGAATGAGAATGAGAGAGAAAGAAAGAAACAGTTTGCCTTGAAAATATTCAAGTCATCCACTATGGGTTTTAGCAATCTTTAAGGCCCTCATATTGACTGAAAACCTAAGAATTACTGGTTCACAATGTCCAAGGCTGTTTGATTGTAGGTGTTGCGGATGTTCACATCAATCCCAGCCTAAGTGTCAGATAGTGAAGTGTTGGGATTGATATATGAGGGTTAGTTCAGGTAAGAAAATAAACTCTGTATGCGATCTGATATGACAGACAGACTCAAGCACTTTACTCTGGTAAGACTATAATTACTATAATTCACAGTATTTTTTCTTGATAATAAATCTGACATGAGTTCATTATAAATAAATCATGTATCCCTACAGTGCATCTTGTGAAGGTACAGAAAATACACACGTAAAAACATCAACACTGTTTCCAATATTTTGTATCTATCTACTTACATCAAGCAATAATTTTACTACTTCCGTTTTCCCGTAGAGGGCAGCCTCGTGCAGAGCCGTTCCAGATTTAGTGGTTCTGTTGATGTCAATCCCAGCTTTTAGCAGCAGTCTAAAAATGAGTGATAGACCACAGTGACACATGAGCCATGCTGTCCACAAGACACAAACAAAATCACTCACGTCTTTAATAAACTGTATAGTCAGCTGCTCATTACCACAACATTCACCCTGACACGCTGATCAGGTCTTATACTGAAAAATATCCCTTATTATTATTATTAAATGGCTACTTACCAAATTAATTAATAAATAGATATTGATTCCAGTTGAAATTACATGTGAGAAGAAACAGGCTGTAAAAAGATATAATATGAGAAATATGAAACTAGCACAACTACGTAGAAACTATTCTGTTATGCCTCCAGCAATACAACAAAAAAACCAAAATCAGCATGAAAAATTGCATAGTGAGTGGGCAGCACTGAAACCACATGATGATGGTAAGTACAAGACCACCAGCAAGGGGTCAAAAGTCATGACAATTTAAAGCCTTCGAGGGACAAAAACGTTGTGAGTGTCTCTTCAGGATTCAGTATCCAAAGCAGCAGTGCGGGCTACATTTTCCATTTGCCTGTAAATGATTAATTCAGTCAACTGAACGGATTAAAAGCATGCTTTCCCTTTTTAAAAGAGATCATCCAAAGTGTTCACCCAAAAATGATACTTCTGTCACATTTTACTGACCTTCATGCTCCAAATCCATAAGATTTTTGACTAATCTGCTGCTCTTTCCCATATAATTAAAGTCAATAGGGACTGGGGTTACAACATAAAAGTAACATTAAAAGTAGTCCATGCGACTTGTGCACTACATTCCTTCTGAAGCTATATGAAAGCTCTGTATGAGGAAAGAAACAAATGTTACAAGCTGCAACTCTCATATCAAATATGGTGGCACTGACATCACGTCATCAAGATGTGAGAACCTATGATGTCTGCTGTTGACACATAATTTTTGTATATGTATGACTTTTGTAGTTCATTTTAGAACTTTTCAGAGAATAACGGTTTGGAATATTGGAATTTGGAATATTGGTCCATACAATACATGTTGTATGGACCCATTTTATGGTGACTTTTTTGGTACATTTTGGAGCTTTACAACCCCCTTTACCTTCCATTAAATGGGTAAGAGTGACTAGTATATTATTTAAAACTTCTACTTTTGTGTCCCACTAAAAAAAATCATACAGGTCATTCAGGTTTGAAACAACAAACAGGTTTGAAACAACATGAGGGTGAGTAAAATTTTGTGCGAACTATCAGTCAGTAGTGAATTTGACAGTAATAATAATTATTAATCTCAACAAAAAGACAATAATTGAAACAGTTAATTGATTTCTTGCTAAATTCTGCATAAACTCATTCAGTTTTAATAATTTAAAGGGTTAGTTCACCCCAAAATGCAAATTATGTCATTAATTACTCACCCTCATGTCGTTCCAAACCTGTAAGACCTTCGTTCATCTTCGGAACACTAATTAAGATATTTTTGATGGAATCTGAGAGCTGTCTGACCCTCCATAGACAGCAGCGCAACTGAAATGTTCCCAAGTCCAGAAACGTAGTAAGGACATCGGTAAAACAGTCCATGTGACATCAGTGGTTCAACTTCAATTTTGCGAAGCTACGAGAAATCTTTTTGTGCACAAAAAAAAACAAAAATGATGGCTTTATTGAACATTTCTTCTCCCCCGAGTTACTGTCTTCCGCCATTTTGGAGAGTATCACAATGCATATGCATGCTTTACCCTAAGTGTAAACAATGCTGATTACGCCGATTACGTTCATGCGTGTGCTTTCCCCTCCTAACGAAAACAACGCTGATTACGTTATTGGGTACTCTCCAAAATGGCAGAAGACGTAACTCGGGGGAGAAAAATTGTTAAATAAATTATGTAATTTTTGTTTTCTTTGCGCATAAAAATTATTCTCGTAGCTTTGCAAAATTGAAGTTGAGCCACTGATGTCACATGGACTGTTTTACCGATGTCCTTACTACGTTTCTGTCTGGGAACATTTCAGTTGTATATATATATATATATAAAATAAACAATAATATTCATTGTTATAATAATAACATACACATTGTGCGCATGTATATATACACATACATACATACATACATTTACATACACACACTTATTGTTATTATTAATATATATTATTAGAAAGTTATTAGAAATGTATTATTGTTTAAAAAAACATTAATATTGTTATAAATATACACACAAGGCTGTCCTAAGACAAGAACGCATTTTGGTTTTAGGTTTTAGGACAACTTTTATGAAAGGTTTTGATCCACTTCAAATGTTGACTACTCTGTTGACTATATACATATACACACAAATGTTGACTATATACATATACATACACACACACTGAAAACGTCCTTGTTACTGAAATCAAAGCTTTTATTGACACCAGGCCGAGCGAACGCCAGATCCTGGAATGTGCCTACCTATGACATAATAGATAGGTTAAAACCGCCGCCAGAGAAGAATATCATCTAATTCTGTAGCCCCGCCCACTGATTCACACATGGCATCGTAGTGAAATAACATAAGTGGTGCTAAACCGAATCGAGCAACCAAGAAATAAACATGCCGTTGAAGATTGCAAAATATTGTGCAGTGCCTGGTTGTGGAATAACACAGTCACAGCATAACCTTCCTTCGGATTCAAATATTAGGAATGCGTGGTTGAACTTTATTTTTAATGAAGTTTCAGCTCACGTGTGTAATACATTGAGTGTTCACTTCATTTCGCCGCGGATTCCTTTGTAAACAAGACACAGGTCGACGATGGATTCGCAGAGAGACTGAGATTAAAAAGCAATAGCGCAGCACACTTATGTGAGTAAAAAATATTTGTACTATGTATCACTATTACTTTGTTAGAGATCGCTTGATATGTCCTAATTTTATGTGTACATGTCTAATCAAAGTCAACTCCAACTATGAAGGACGTAGCTTGTCAAACAGACACACAGAAAGTTAGTTTACTATGCAAAACTGTTATCCAATCATAGCAGTGGGCGTTTACTTCAAAGTCTTCAATGCAGCACGTCCATAAAAACCCAAGCGTTTCTCGAGCCGGCCTCAAAACCAGGGTAGAAAATAGCCTATTACTTATTGTTTTTTTTAATGTTTTTGAATGTAAAAACCACGCAAACGTCGTAAGTGGACCTCAGATAACAGTATAATATAAT
>NW_015505849.1:584117-599034 GCF_001515645.1 Sinocyclocheilus grahami
TATATAATATATATATATATATATATATATATAATATATATATATATATATATATATATATATATATATATATATATATATATATAAAATAAACAATAATATTCATTGTTATAATAATAACATACACATTGTGCGCATGTATATATACACATACATACATACATACATTTACATACACACACTTATTGTTATTATTAATATATATTATTAGAAAGTTATTAGAAATGTATTATTGTTTAAAAAAAACATTAATATTGTTATAAATATACACACAAGGCTGTCCTAAGACAAGAACGCATTTTGGTTTTAGGTTTTAGGACAACTTTTATGAAAGGTTTTGATCCACTTCAAATGTTGACTACTCTGTTGACTATATACATATACATACACACACAAATGTTGACTATATACATATACATACACACACAAATGTTGACTATATACATATACATACACACACAAATGTTGACTATATACATATACATACACACACACTGAAAAGTCCTTGTTACTGAAATCAAAGCTTTTATTGACACCAGGCCGAGCGAACGCCAGATCCTGGAATGTGCCTACCTATGACATAATAGATAGGTTAAAACCGCCGCCAGAGAAGAATATCATCTAATTCTGTAGCCCCGCCCACTGATTCACACATGGCATCGTAGTGAAATAACATAAGTGGTGCTAAACCGAATCGAGCAACCAAGAAATAAACATGCCGTTGAAGATTGCAAAATATTGTGCAGTGCCTGGTTGTGGAATAACACAGTCACAGCATAACCTTCCTTCGGATTCAAATATTAGGAATGCGTGGTTGAACTTTATTTTTAATGAAGTTTCAGCTCACGTGTGTAATACATTGAGTGTTCACTTTATTTCGTCACGGATTCCTTTGTAAACAAGACACAGGTCGACGATGGATTCGCAGAGAGACTGAGATTAAAAAGCAATGGCGCAGCACACTTATGTGAGTAAAAAATATTTGTACTATGTATCACTATTACTTTGTTAGAGATCGCTTGATATGTCCTAATTTTATGTGTACATGTCTAATCAAAGTCAACTCCAACTATGAAGGACGTAGCTTGTCAAACAGACACACAGAAAGTTAGTTTATTATGCAAAACTGTTATCCAATCATAGCAGTGGGCGTTTACTTCAAAGTCTTCAATGCAGCACGTCCATAAAAACCCAAGCGTTTCTCGAGCCGGCCTCAAAACCAGGGTAGAAAATAGCCTATTACTTATTGTTTTTTTTAATGTTTTTGAATGTAAAAACCACGCAAACGTCGTAAGTGGACCTCAGATAACAGTATAATATAATTTAAAAAAAGCCAGTCCATGACCCCTTTAATAATAATATAATTACAATTCTTATTTAATTTAACTTAGAATACAATATAAATTGTAATCATAAATAAACAAATAAACAATAAAATGCAATAATTATAAATATACTTGTTTCCCACTTAACATTGAAAATAATTGATAAAACTGATCAAGAACAGTCAAAATGGAATAAAACTGGTGTGATTAAAAACTGGATATTTTACCCAATGTTTATGTGCACAATGTATTTTTTTTGTACCTATTAGATTATCAAGCTATTAGATTAGCAACATGCTAACATCAAACTCTGTTGTAGCCCTTGGTATGGAACACGGACTTGCTGTCTATGTAACGGTACCAAATTATCCATTTACAAAGTTCCATGATGGTTAGGATGCTAAAAACACCTACCTATGTCAACCTATGTTCCTCTCCTCTGAAACTATGACATCAGTTTGAAAAGCAAATATATAGACTGAAAGGAAGATGTAGGAAAACACAACAGGATATAAAAGTAAGGGTTTAGTGAGAAGTAGACCTGATGATGTCCTTATGACCGTTGCGGGCAGCAAGATGCAGGGGGGTGTTATCCCTGCCGTTCCCCTCTAAGAGAGCTACCACCATGTTACTGCTCAACAACAGCTGGGTCACCTGGAGGGAAGAATTAAGAAACAGTGAGGAAGCGATCCAAAACTAGAGCACCTTCAGCCAGAAAGTGCTCCAGTTTTGCCTACTAATGCCTAAACAAGATGTCACTGCCAATTTAAAATACAAGAACGCAACCGGCCTGAGTTGTCAGCCCAGGCATATGACTTTGTACTCCCTGGCATTGAGAATCTGTCAAATGGAATTCAGTTTCCATCTGGGGCAGAATCCTCCAGCAGCCCAGCAACTGACTCGCTGGTGTGCTGCTAAATTAGACTCATTCCATCAGCCCGACTCTCTGCAGCATTTGCATTCTATAATTCCAAATGACTTGTGCGAAAGATTAAATAGAAATAGTTCACCCTGGCAAATTTAGTTTAAGGTTAATTAAAGATCTCTCAACAAAACCGTCATCAGGAAAGCCATCTTTTAAAGCCTTTCATCTCCATTTGTCCATCTTGTGGCTTGTGCAGGCAGTTTGTATGAGCTTACTGATATCCTTTGCCACTGAACGTGTTAATACAGTCTATGCCAAAAAAAAACTAATCTTGTTCAAGCTCTGCTATGTCATGAAATCCTGCTTATAATTATAATAGAGTTTGGAAATATATTATGTACTACTGAATGAGATTGCATTGAGACTGGGATAACTCAGATAGATGTTATAAAGGGCACAGCTATTTTAAATCAGATAAGCCCTAACTATATTGATGCAAAAATACCAATAGCTGAACAATTCCACTGCACCCATGTCATCTCATATCTAGGGCTGGGTATCGTTCAAAAAAATGTCGATATTAATACCGATACCTTGACTTCGATACTGGTTCCTGAACGATACTTTATTCAATACCAATTTTATGAAATCTATTTTAACAAGATTACATTATCTAAAAAAAAAGCCTTTGGTTTTATTTTTCAGCTTGTTGATGTTTATACAGACTCAAAGACTCATCTCCTGAGCCACTGCACAAAGGAACAAAATGTAACTAACAAATAATCAGTGCAAATAGTTTTAATAAAGCTCAAATGGTCTTCAGTTTACACATCTGTTAGCTACATTTACACTAGTGCGTGATCGTTTTAAAACGCATAGCTCAGACAGAATCATAATTTCTATTCATTTTCCACTGATTTACTGATGAGCATTAGCAGTTTCTAGCACTGTCTGCGCCTGTGCTCTCTTCCATGATCGCTGCTCCGACTCAGAGGTAATAACACATTTAATTTCAGCAACAATACATGGCCAAAACACACACGGCAATCGGAAGTTATTACAAACACTTGATGGTGGTTTAAAGTGAGTTTTGAGTAAAAGCGGAATATTATTTATTTATTGTCTTATGCAGGAGTTAAATTGGGATTTGTTATGTGGGGGGGGCGCTCTATGGTATCGAGCTTATATATATATATATATATATATATGTGTGTGTGTGTGTGTGTGTGTGTGTTTTGTTTTTTGTGCAAATGATTTATTCTATTCCCATTTGATCTATAAATTCAATTATAATCATGTTATTATCTATACGTTATCAAATGAAATCATTACACTGAAAAATACAACTGCATTAAATAATTATTATGAGATTATTTAAAATATTTTTGAATATACAAATAAGAAATTATGGTGGAAATGATACTTTTCAACAAAATTAAAACGCCAGTAGGTGCCAGTAGTGAGCGTTTAATGAGTGAGTCATTGAGTCGTTCATTCAAACGATTCGTTCAAACGGCAGATTCATCAGATGTTTATTCATGGGCTAATGAAACTTTGACTCAACCGATTCGTTCAAAACACTGAATCAATCAGCAATGAATCGTCTGGTTGCTGTGAGATGCGCTGTTTCCACCAAAAATGTAAGTGATCTAATATTACTGTATTTGCTTATTGAAATGTTTATAGAACTATTAAACAGTGGTAATGGTGAAAACGTTGTGTGATGTTGACTAACTAACTGTATTTTAAATATAAAAACTTTCCATTTTGAATTTTTACCTCAGGATGCTGAGTTTCTTAGTGTTGCGTGTTTTGATTTCTCCTGGAGAGGCTGCGTGCGCAACCTTATACTGTCAATAGATGCATTATATACATTAGATATCCACTATTCGCCACTTACTCTAAATGTAATAAAATCAGAATAATACTTGCGTTTTGGTGTTTACATAGTTATTTTTGGTTACTGATATTTTAATCATGTTACTTGTCTGGCGTTAACGAAGCGGTAATGTCAAGCCCTGGAGTCTATTGGTGCTTTTCCACTGCGTGGTACAACTCGGCTCGGCACGGCTCAGTACGGCATGGTTCGGCTCGGTACGGTTTGGGTTTCCACTGCAGACGGCCCGGCCCAGACGGCCTGGCCCAATTTAAACCCTGGTCTTATGTAGCATGATGCTACAGTGTGCATGAATGGTCACATAACACGCGCTTTCGGTCTTGTAGTATCCCTCGCTACTCTCCATTGGAAATGAATGACTTTCGTTCTGTCATTTGTCGGAGATAGTGGAAAGCCGGCTTGAAATGCAGTGGAAATGCCAGTATGACGAGGATCGTTTTCATTTTAAAACAAAAACGCACCAGTGTAAATGTAGCCTTACAGCTACGGGGGCTGGGACGCATTCACACTAAATCCTCACGTGTGAGCCACATCTCTGAGTGTGGCGCGTGACGCGGACCAACTGTGCAGACCTATCGGTTTATTACAGTACCACGAGCAGACTGCTCCGTACATTTTCGCATCGCTCTCGCGGATGTCAAACACTGATCGATCTGCACCGCGCCGCTTCTAATCGAGCACACCTAGTGCTGCAGGTTTATTGGCTCACTGACTTGATGAGATTAACCCCTTAGATATCAAAATTTGGTACCGAACGACGAGACGTTTTTCGATACTCGATGGTATCTAGGCAAATCGGTTGGTGTCTAAAAATTGCACCGATAACCCTTTTTCCAGTACTCGCCCAATACCGATACTTTTATTTTTGGTACTTGCCGATACCGAGTACCGATACCAATATTTTCATTGCATTTGTACATTTTTTAAATATTGGGTACAGAAACCAAAAGAGTATGTATAATGTTAGTTGGTTAACTTAATTTATCAAATAGATAGTCAAACCAAAATTTATTCAGACACCTTCAACATTTCACACATTATCACAGTTTATTCGCTATAGTTTAGAAAATGGTAATAAAATATGACAAGAACTCGGAGTTAAACTGTGTCAGAACAAATTCAGCTTGATAATGTCAGATAACTTTGATAGAAAGGTATGTAACGGATTACAATACACCAAAAATTATTCATACAGCTGTCAATATTTACACAACTATCAATACTTTGTCAGGGGACCCTTAGCCTTAATGACTGCCTGTATTCTCCTGAGCATGCTGTCAACCAGGTTCATGTAAACCTGAACTTAAATTTTTTTCCCCAGACTCGGTCTGAATAATTTTTGGTCCCAAATTTGTATCAATTTTACTGGTAGTCCACTGTACAAATAATTTTTTGGTATAATATATCACAGTTCAGTTTATTTTGCTATCCTCACTTTACATAAATGAACTATAGTGTCCTACACCCACTAGTAAAAAAATATCAAAAATTATATCTGGTCTCTGATTAATTTTTGGTTTGACTGTATATCCTTCTGTTATTTTCACACTTAATTATGCCCATTAAAATGTATTTTACAAGTTTTTGTTACTTTCATTGTTAATTTTTTTCTCTCTCAATGGTAGCCTACATCATCTTTAATTTAATAGCATTAGAGCTGCTCCACTGCAGTAGCGTAGTACTGTAATCACGCGATTTGCTGTAAAAATGCAGGGAACCACTTGCTATAAATCTCCTAACTTTGATATTTTCATAAATAGAAGTCGCGTTTTTTTCATCTGAAACGTGCAGCGATTTATTTTCCAAAGCTACTCATATAATGCAGAAACACTCATGAAGCCAGCAAAACATGCGCAATGCGTGCACGTATTTGTACTGGTGCAGAATGAGAGGGACAAGTACAGTACAGCCTAGCGCATTTCACACAGGCTGTTATTATTGTTTCACTTTCGCCAGAAAGTCGTGTATGCTTAAGGGTAAAAATAAATGACGTTTATAGTGAATGTCCCTATGATTTTTCCTATATTTATGATTTCGTTTTAATTCAAATGATGCGTGCTAATTGAGTGAACATCAATAAAGATCACACAACAGAAGTGCGCGAGCTCTCTCTCTCTCCCTCCCTCCCTACCATTAATTAACTTGTGCATTGTTTTACTTACTTCTTTTTGACATATCCGACCGAACTACAAACTTTCCAGTGATGTCTGTGAGAAAGGGATATTCACTCGACAAGCTCGCGCATCTGCGCCGCCGCGCGCTCAATCCACTCAGCGTGATTTGTTTACCAGCTGGCGCAAATCATCTATACAGGCATTAATACTAAATGTTTTATATTCATTGCATACACATACTTCGTAGACATCTTTAATCTCTAATAACGCCATTCTGCTGTCTGTTGTCTGTGTTTCTTTGTCTGAATATGGCACTTATCACATGCTGTGTGGTATCGGCGTTTGGTATCGGGGCATTTTAACGAGTACAGGAGCTCAGTATCGGTGCATCCCTACTAAAAAGTATCAAACTCGATACCCAGCCCTACTCATGTCTGCTGGAAAATACAGTTTTACCCTCTGGTTATATTGTACTATTGTACACACATATTGTTAAATTAAATAATTATCAATATTAAAATGCTGGCTGATGCATAAGCTGATGATTATTTAAATGTTATGGCCGATAACTCTCAAATGCTCAATAAATTCGATACTATTTTGTCAAAAATTTTAAATACGACACTAAAAACTAAACCCAATCATTTTAAATGAACTTAGGCATCACTAAATTGTAATGTACAGTTTGTAAAATTGATATTTATTTTGAGATTCGCAAAAGATTACATTCAACAATATTATATAATTACTGTTTTGAAATATTATCTTTTTAAAAAAGTAATTTTAGATGATGGCAAAGATAAATTGCAAAAAAAGATTTTTCAAATTTAAAAGATAAATAAAACTTCTTGCAGATTATTTTTAAGATTACTAGAGTTTGTTTTTCAGTTACTACTTCAGTTTTATTACTTTAAAATTTCACATTTAATTCAATGTCACTCACCATTTCATTGTAACTAGAAATTTTGCAATATCTGAGTGAAATTATATATATATATATATATATATATACACACACACAGTATATACAATACACACATATAGACATAAAACAAAATGAAATAATTTTTACTAACAACAAAACGTATATCTAGTCTAACACAAATGGATGTGTGGAGACAATTTATGACCCACAAGCTTATTTCCATAAAATGTAATTAAAATTTAATTTCTGTTTGTTGGTCTTGTTTTTAAAAATGCAAACTGAATATTCTGCCTCTTAGTTATGATTAAATCCACCATTTTCACTTCATTTTTATTTTATTATTAATATAGCATGAGAAAAAGCCTTTAACTCATTAACAAAAGTTCATTCTGTTTGATGTAGTTAGTATCTTTCCCTTTTTGCTGCGCCACATTGGCATGTCTAATAAATGTTTTTTTGAGACTCACAATTCAAGCACATATTAATAGCACTGAGAAGGTATAGTGGCAGGCCAAGTTACGACATCACAACAGATGTACTGTAATGACACTCTCGGCTCACCTGGAGTCTGCCAAACTCACAGGCCAGGTCCAGAGGTGTCTTCTTTGCCTTGTTGACAGTACAGGGGTTGGACTGGTGTTGTAGTAGCATTTCAGACTGAGGGGGACACACAGAAACACAGAGATACCGTGAGAGGGCAGAGGAGCTGCGTCTGGCTACATAAGGTTTCTGGGATTACACAATAGAAGACAATGTCAAAAGCAATATCAGTTTTAGTCTACCCATATATGAAAAGCTGAAATAGCATGCAAAAAGGTCAAGGACTGAGAGGGAAAGACCAAAGAAATACCGTTGATTCTTTGTAAATTATTGCATTATATGGCACACATTATATCCTGCAATATGTTTTGTGAGAAAAGGTAGGATATTTGGAAAGAGAATACTCTGCATTTCAAGCCAAACAACTGGTCAATCTAACCTGGTTCTGAGAGGTATCATATACACAGCAAGGTTAACTAAAAAATGCATTGTTTTAAACAAAGCCCTGGACCTGCAAAGTAATGCTATCTTTGCTGGGGACCACTTTTCTGCCTCGAGCGTGCAACGACATGTCTTACATTTTCCTTCAGAAAACATAAAACAGTATGCATCCTTTTTATCTAGCTGCCAGAGATCTGTAAACAGCCTCAAAAGCTATATTTTGGTTTGAGTCTCAGCACATTCCTAAGTCACTATCAAAGTGCTGCATTCAGCCTATTTGCTCATTTATTTTGAACATACTACTAAGTGATATAACTAGTGATGCACTGAAACTTTGATTATAATAATCTGCCGAAAATGAATTTGCCGTTTCAGGTCAATGGCCCTTGCTTTACAATTACCTCAGGAAAGCCATTCAATGTTCATATTAGTCAGCTAGAAAAAAATAATTCTAGAGATGAGCATTTTGCTAGATTTATGCACTATATTAAAAATGTGTTATATTTTGGCTAAACCTGTTTATTAATTTTTTCATGCAAGTTTGAATCTGTCATGAAAACAAGTTATTACAGGCACCGTTTGAATTTTTATATTTCAAGAGCGAATTGGAATAGAAACAATTCTATCATTAAAAAGTTTATATTAAAAAAACTGCTTTGCAATTTAAATACAAAACTTTTTTTGATTTCGGTAAAGAAAATTATTTTGGGACATCACTAGATGCAGTATAACAAGTGCAAATCCATAGTTTGTAATAGGAATACAATATATTTGCTACATTGCTAGGGTTGGAAGATGGACATCACTAGATGCAGTATAACAAATGCAAATTCATAGTTTGTAATAGGAATACAATATATTTGCTACATTGCTATGACTGTTTTTAAAAATGTAATTATTTCAAGTCCCCACCATACTCGTCAACCAAACCAACTTTGGTACAATGGGCCATGATGTAGGTGAAAGTCTGAAACCTATTTGACTCTTGACAACATTTTCCCTTTTGTTAGGATAGACTGCCACAAATTGGTCAATAGTGGAGGAGCAGTGTGCTACATACCACCTCATAGTGTCCGTACTGTGCAGCCAGGTGGAGAGGGATCTGTCCATCTTGTGAAGCCCCATTCACAGAAGCTCCGGCTCTCAGCAGCATAAGTACAGAGTCAGCCTTCCCCTGCCAGGAAGCATAGTGCAATGGACGCATACCTACAACAGTGAGCAGAAAATCAATATTTTCACAGCTACTTGTTCTTTTAGACAGGAACAAAACTGCGCTTTCTTTCTCGGGTGGTGCAATCATTTGTTATGTTGAAATGGGAAAAATCATGACTAACTATGTTCAGTCTATGCGCAACACAATTCATGTATGTCTCTAATTGTATTGGAGTATTTGAAGTTTGAATAAATTGCTATTTGTATAAATATGTTTATAGGCTTTCAACACTTATCCAATTTGTTTTGATGGTACATTAAAGAGATCTTGACTCAAAGACTTGTTTCTGTCATAGAATACAAACTAAGATGTTTAGCAGAATGTCCAAGTTGCTCTTTCCCGTATGGTGAAAGTGGTTAGGGACAGGAACATTTGTGGTCACCATTCACAGAACGAGTTTGGAATGGCATAACACAAAGCATTTGGCAAACAGTAACTCTTCCGATGCAAGTAACAAACTGATAAATATTATATATTTTTATGCCCTGATGAGCCATACTGAATCAATATGTTATAAAAGACATTCATTGATTTTACAAACAGAACATGACAAATATGCATATCATTTAGCAGAAAAAATGATCCATCTGGTGTGGAGGAGGAAAATGTTTGGCCGGTCTGGTACTGTTTCTGTCACAGAGTTCAATTGAGCACAACACTGCGATCAGTCCTGACGGCACAGCTAGAGCGCACTGCCCAATTAGCAGATAGATCTCTGCTTTCACAGCCACTTTATGACTGGGGATGGTCCAGCTCCTAAAATATGCATGTGTTTGAGGGAACAGACGACTGAAAAATGAAGAAAAAAAATAAATTTTCAACATAATTTAAAAGGATTGAACTCAACCAATGTGGATTAGGCCTACTAAAGCTACATCTTCTCCGTATGTATATAAGTCTTGGTTTAAATAAATGTAATAAATAGTGTGCTGTTCGAGACAGATCTAGAGATATATGATATATTGAAGGGATTGTTATTGTAAGTGAAAGAGCTGAATTACAGGGTTATCATTTCTCAAATCTGTGATGACAATTATACTTAGCAGTTACTAATCTATGAGGCAATATGTGGTTGTGTAGCTGGCAAACTTTTAACAATCATCACTCAGTTCTAGGAACGGCTATTAAAATGTGTCAGTGCAGCTAATAAGTATATAATTAGCTCCCTAGATGAAGCTGACTTTTCCTTGCCGTCTCAGTTTCCGGGGATCTGGCAGAACTGTGCAAATCCCAACAAAGCACTTCTGTCTGAGATAGATAAATATATAATTTGTATTAAAAATGTATCACAGGAAGAGAATACCAAGATTTCTTTAAACATACTTGTCTCAAAGAGGAAACGTCCCAGTTTCACTAGCAGCTAGCTTTTGCTTTGTAGTGTACTGTCATTTGGTGTCAACGTGGCCAGGTTCAATGATGCTTCAACTGAAGTTGCTCAGTATTTATTTAACAGTTTGAAGGATCAGTTTAGAGAAATTCCTTTCCAGTCCATAAGTGTGACTCAACAACACAACAAAATCCCTCTGACTTGAGTTACATGATGGATGAGACATTCATGCATTTTACAGTGCACTTGTCATAGCCTCATTTTACCAAAAACACCTAAAATAAGGGAGAATCAGGGCCTAAACAGAGCACAGAGTACAGTGAACGGATTGATCAAATGAAAGAGAGGACATTACTTCTTCAGTGGTCAATATACGATGGAAATTTCAAGTGGTTTAACCCTCTATAGGACTAATTGTGAATTTACAGCGTAAAAAAATTATTGACTTTATATTTTACATACATTTAGGAGTAAAATCATTTTCCAAATTTTTTTTTTCTTCATCTGACCTTTTTTTTAGGGATCCGTCATTTATAACTGATGTTGTCCCATTAGGGTAAACTTTTTTTGGCAAATTGTCTGAAACTTCAAACACAATCAAATGCTTTTTCACTACCTGAAAAGAAGTGAAAAGGTCTTGCTCTTTTCAAAAAACATAAAAAATCTTTATGAACAAAGTTTTTTCTTGTGCTGCTATATTTTATTTGGAACTCGCACGTGAAGATGTCTAAACCTTGACACAAATTCGGATGCAATTTCACTGCCTTCATCTGACCTTTTTTTTAGGGGATCCGTCATTTATAACTGATGTTGTCCCATTAGGGTAAACTTTTTTTGGCAAATTGTCTGAAACTTCAAACACAATCAAATGCTTTTTCACTACCTGAAAAGAAGTGAAAAGGTCTTGCTCTTTTCAAAAAACATAAAAAATCTTTATGAACAAAGTTTTTTCTTGTGCTGCTATATTTTATTTGGAACTCGCACGTGAAGATGTCTAAACCTTGACACAAATTCGGATGCAATTTCACTGCCTGAAAACCATGTCTTAGGGTACTTTCACACCTGGCCTGTTGTTTCAGAACCTGGCGCGTTTCCCCCCTTAGCTCGGTTCGTTTGGGCATATGTGAACACTGCAATCGCGCTCGGATCCGCGCCAAAATAATTGGTCCGAGATCGCCTGAACGAGGTGGTCTTGGCTCGATTGAAAATGAACTCTGGACTCAAAATGATAAATTATTATGACAACAGCTACAAAAAAAACAACAACAAGCTGTTATCGTTCCATCCTGACGGATGACATGCGTGACAGCTAAGTGGAATCCCGGAAAATAAACCGTGGAACTTTGACCAATGAGAGAACAGTTTACTCGCGCATGACTTGTATTAACAAATTTGGTCCATTTAGAAACTTTGCTGTGTGAAAGCTAACCACACTAAGAATAAAAAGCAACATTGTAATCATTTTAATCCCCGTTTCGGAAAAAAGCAATTGATCTACAGGTGTGAAAGTACCCTTAGTGTTTCAAAAGCATTAAAACAACTTTAACATTGTGTTTCATCTTGGAATTTCAAATCAATTATCGTAGCACAAGTGAAAGTCAACAAGACTCTTCTTTTTCAGAGTACCCCATACAATCCACACATAAGTAGATGTTGACTTGAGCAGTCATCATTGGAGCATCGCTGTCTGTCAATAGACACTGGCATATTTCCTGACCTCTGGTTGTTGTATGGATCACATCTTTCAAACTGGCATACAATAATGTACCCAAATGCCTGACTTCCACAACGACCTATTCATCATCTGTAACGGGGCTGACGAGACGTGAGACGTCTGGATCCATCTGCAAGCTTTTATTAAAGAGACGTGGTATAAAAGCCAGGCTCGAACAATGGCAAACAGGTACAGTATATGGCGGGCAAAAACACAAGAATAGTCATAGGGCTAGTGTAGGTCACCGATCGGCAGACAGAATCACAGGGGCGAGACGAGAGGGAAAAATCCAGGAAAACAGGCAAAGATCAGAAACCGCAAAAACAGGCAAGGTAAAAGTTCCATCTCGGGAGGTTCTGCAGCCTGTGCCGCCACCTCTGAAGAAGCTACAGTGGACACCATGGCCTCTGGGAGCACAGCAGTGGACACCGCTACCTCGGGAGGTTCTGCAGCGTAAGCCGCCAACTCTGGAGATGTTGTAGCCGGTGCTGCTGCCTCTAGCAAATCGGCGGTGGAGTACGCGGCCCAGATACACCATAAAGCAACCCCCCATATGGGAAGTGCTGCAGACAGGGGAATGAGTTCATGAATAGAAGGGTTAGAGTGAGTGGGTTTGGGGATGCCAGCGGTGCGTGCAGATACCAGCGGTGCGTGCAGACACCAGCGGTGCATCCCTCGCACTGGATACCTGACTGGGATACCGAAGGGCTGACCCTGAGAATCTGGGTGTGACAGACAGGACGTGACTTGACTCTGGATGATCAGCTGTGATGCAATGTGATTCTGGATGAATAACTGAGGCGTGACGTGACTCTGGACGAACAGTTGAGACGTGACGAGACTATGGACAAACAGCTGAGACATGGCGAGACTCTAGAAAATCAGCTGTGACGTAACGAGACGCTGGCAGCTCAGTTGAGACTTGACTGGACTCATGACGATCAACTGCGACTTGACCTGACTCATGACAATCAACTGTGACTTGACTAGACTCATGAATATCAGCTGTGACTTGACTAGACTCATGAATATCAGCTGTGACTTGACTAGACTCATGAATATCAGCTGTGACTTCAATACTTTCTGAAATAAGTACAGATTTGTCTCTCCATCTTACAAAAATCTTACAAAAATTAACCTAAAACACATGCATAAAGGCTACTATACTGCCCGCCAATGCTGGTCAATAGTGCCAGCTACACAAAATATGCATCACATAATAGGACTTTGTCAGTTATGCATGACGCTCAGATTTGTTTGTCTCCGAGTTGTTGTTTTGATTAAAGTGCATTAAAAATGACAAAAAAAACACATTTGGATTTACAATTATATTTTTTATAACTTGAATTTATATGCATTTTCTAGTCTAAAATGAGCTCACTATGGAGCCTTGACAGCATGTGACCTAAACATGTGCTAATGTCTCCTTTACTACTTAGTTACCAAAAATGTGAAGCACATGGTTTATAAACTTTAATTTTACAGGTTGAAGGGGATGTCATTTGACATCACTAAAATAAAATTTTGTTGGTTGAACATTAAAGGGTCATGAAACCCCAGACTACTTTTTCTGAGATTTTAGCAGAGGTGTTTGTTGCACATTATAGAAGACAATGTTAGCATTCGATAATTTTAACTGTTTGAGAAAACTGGTTAATTTTAAACTTTTTTGCGCTATTTTCATCTTCCGGGTTTAAAATCTACATTGTGTTGACGTCACAAATTGTGACGTGGCAAAGAATGATAGTGCATCGATGATGTGTCGGTGTCTATTAAATTATTCATGAGACTGCGTGTTCTTTTCATATGAGAAGATGCTTCGCTTAATTATTCACGACAGCATGTGTTGATTTGCTATTACAGACGCTTCAGACGGTGAGACTGCGAACATTAACTGAGAGAAACGTTCATGTATGGAAGGAAGAAGAGTGTTTGTTTTTGCTTTGTAATAAGTGTTCGGCACAAACGCGATTCATTCACTTAGTGAGTGTAACCGTTTTTACAGCTTTGTGACACAAGCTGTCAAAAGGCTTATATAAACACAGCAGAATAAGCCTAAAAAGTTAAAAAGAGGTGCAACAGCGTGTTCATATATATGTTTTCGATGCAGAGTGCACTGCAAATTGCTGTGCATTTATTTGTGTTTTTAACTTGATGGGAGTGAAATGAAACTGTCTGAACGTGAAGATGTGTGTGTCTCCCCTCTTCCCCCTCCACTCTGCTGCGCACCATGCCCACTTTTTTAGCATTTTTTTTAAACTGTAGTGAGAACCAGAGCCGTTGAGTTTCTCAGCGGCTCTGGTGAGAACTAACCAGTGCTGAAACAGGGGGTTTCATGACCCTTTAATATTATATTTTAAATGCAATTTTCTTAGCATTTATAAATGGTGATATCCCATAGAGGGTTAAAATATGAACGAATTAATTAAATCTATCAATATTTAAATATTTATACAGGATATATGACACACGTATACATATACCACTGTTCAAAATTTTGGGGTCAACTACATTTTTTTATGTTTTTGAAAAGTCCCTTATGCTCACCAAGCCTAC
>NW_015505849.1:600747-601390 GCF_001515645.1 Sinocyclocheilus grahami
CATGATACTTCAGAAATCATTCTAATATACTGATTTGGTGCTCAAAGAACAATTCATACGATCATAATGTTAAAAACTAGTGATTTTTTTCAGGACTGTTTGATTAATATAAAGTTCAAATGTTTCTCCAATACCGAAAATAAAGAAGAAATTACCTATTGTGTATGATGTCAACTATGTGATGAATGTTATGTTCCTCATAACTTTACATTAAACATCAAATTTTTGCAGTCAGTGTGGGAAGACAAATTACTTTTAAAGGTTTTTCCAGGTTAGGACGCATAAGGTTTCCTGAACCAATTGTATACCTCCTCCAGTCTTCATTGCATTGCTGCAGTGCTCCTACAAGCCCTTTCATGCAGAAAAGACAAACTGACCCCTTTATCTCATATATGAGCACAACTTCACACATATAATCTCCCAAAAAGACTTTACACCAAAATAACTCCCAATAATGTAGCTTCAGCAGGGACTTGGTTAAAATCATATACAAGTTTAAAACCATATGAGAGTTTTGTGAAACTAACAAATAAGAGATGGAAAAAGCACCCTACAGCTATTGTTCAGCAGCCACAGATGTTGAGAGTGAGTAACGCTTATGATTAATATGACACATATCTGAAGAATGCTGTGTTCAGTCTAT
>NW_015505849.1:603065-603530 GCF_001515645.1 Sinocyclocheilus grahami
AAGAAGAGCGCCATTAGCAGTGATGAATAATGAAATGTTTTTCCTCCACCTCAGCTGCAGCTCCCTCAGGAGCCGGTTTCTCAGTTCTTCCCCTGCTGCTCATGAAATCACAAATTAGCCCTCATGCTAATGTGAGGCCCCCAACTTCATCGGGATGTGCTTTCAACTTTCTGCCAGTTTTGTCTCTCAAGACTAATGGGACACTCAGATTCAAAAACAGCGGCCTATGCACACGCTGTACAAAAGCAATTCGATTTTACCCAGCATACAGGGCTCAGTGAGTCACAGACACCAGAAATGAGAATTACATAAAAACCCATGCTAACCAATAATATTCCCACAAATGCTGTCCCAAATAGCCAAAGAGAGTTGTCTTAACAAATAGTTTCAATATTGTCCTGAATGTAAGCTCCCAGCATGCACTGCAGAATGAACGCACTGACATTTTTAATCAGATTACTGTTG
>NW_015505850.1:0-24475 GCF_001515645.1 Sinocyclocheilus grahami
GTGTTCTCTTTGATCGTGGGAAATTTGAAATGTGTGCGTCTTTCCGCTCCAAAAATATCGCAAACGTTTTTTTTACACGGTGAGATTTGCACTTCGCCATGTCCTTTCCGCAATGAATAGCTTATTATTCTTTTATGATTGTTAAATTTCCCATATATCATTGCAAACGTTAATCTGTGCTCTAAAAATAGACATATTTCATGACATTGTGCCATGCAAGGTCTTTTCATAATCTAGAGAAACGTGTGAGTATGTCAGTGGGGCACGGTTGAGACACAGTGTATCAACTGTACCCGTATTGGTGTCCTATTGCTTCACATGCTGTTTAGTTGTACAGTGTTGTGATAAGTTAAAAGTCACATTTACACACATGCTACGCAAATTTTGTTAAAAATTTATATTTGTGATATTTTAACTGTCTATTATTAATGGAAATGTTTTCTAACAGGAATGTTAAAAGGATTACATAGCATTTTATTTAGTTGATACCCCCTTTATAGGTCGCTATGTATACAGTAACAGTTCAATCATAGAAAATAAAATGCATATTCAGAGGCTGTGTGTGTTTGTGTAGTGGTATTACCTATGGGGACTAAATGTCCCCACAAGTATAGTAATACCAGTAAATTCTAACCTTATGGGAACATTTTTTAGGTCCCCGTGAGGAAACAAGCTTATAATTTATACAGAATGATTACAAAATGTAAAAATGCAGAAAGTTTCGATTAATGGGTAGATTTAGGGGTAGGGTCATAGAATATACCGATATGTATATTGTTATTTTTCCTGTTATATTTACATTTATACTGTGCTAAATATGTGTTCCTATTTGTTTAACTGAATCTGAATTAAATAAAGCATTTTTTTTTAATGCACTACTGTAATTTTGTAATTTATTACATTTGCAATAAGTGGTTAGCCAGCTCTAGAGCATTAAGAATGGGTGTCTCAACTGTACCATGGTACTGTCACAACTGTACACCATATGGGTACAGTTGAGACAAAAATGCACCTTATGTTTATGAGCTAATTGTGAAAAATATAAACTACTTATGGCTATTATCAATTTATGATATTTTAGTACATAAGCAAAAGAAATATATTGTGAAAAATCACTTCATTTCAGCATCTAGTTTTTGTGTAGTGATGAAAAAAGCAGAAAGTGTCTCAACTGTACTCAGTCTACCCTACAGATAAAATGAGGAATAAAGAATCATATTACTTGTAAAAAGTGGCAGGTCTATTAGTTTGCATTTACACTCCAAGACTCAATACAGATCTATTTTAACAGAGTTTTTTATTAGTATTTATTTATTTATTTTTTGTCTCATTTGTTGTTAAGGATTTGAGCTATTTTCTGTGGATTCTTATTGAATTAACCATCTCTAGTTGGCCATGGCATTGCTTTTATTTTTATTTGATTTAATTTTGAGCTAATTGAATTTAGATAAAATACTTATGCAGGGAAAGCTAAGTAAATTATCGTCTACATTATTTATGTTTGTGATAACCCAAATTGGTTATTCAGCTATGACCATATAGACAGAAGCAGGAATACAACTCCAGTTATCTCCAATGTGTCAGTATTAGTTATTTCAGGTGACTTGTTGTAAACGTGCACACGCCTGTTTAAATAAATGACTTTAATGTTTAAAAATTATTGGAGTGGAGAATTAAGGAAAGGTTTTTAATTGCTATAATAAACTGAATGTTCACTTGGCAAGATAATTTTATTTCATTCAGGGCAAATAAAAGAAAGTAAAACGTCAATCTCGTTTTTGATGATGACAGGGCCTGGATGAATGTTCTCTTTGCTGTAGTGACAGGCCGTCATTTGCCACACATCCAGAATATAAACACCAACATCCTGAAAAGCCCAACGCAGAATTCTGTCCAACTGTAGAGAATACCAATCACTCCCGAAAATATCCTATTAAAAAGACAGAGAAACGCAACATCAACCCTGAACGTGCCATCACAGTGTGGCCTCCTTGTATTTGAACACACGATACTGTATAAGCTTACCTTATAGCCAGTGTTGACAGTCTTGATTATAACGGACTCAGCCTGGTCTTATTTGGTCCTGGTCCCTCATAAAATCCATAAAAGTACACCCTGTCAGAGTCAGTATCTCTGTGATGCTTGAGGACCTGCACAGCCTCACTGGAGTGAATTAGACGCACAGCCACCTGGGCCTCGCCGACCCACGGCAGGAGGAAACGCACAGAGTAGGAGCCATTGAGCAGGTCCACCACCTCCCCAAACACACTGGCCTGTGACAGAGGAACATTCTCAGTACAACTCTCTCCATCTGACCCTGGTACATTACAACAGCTAATTAGTTCTAGTAAAATAATGTGTTCAATCACTCACCTTAGTTTTAGACCAGAACAGCTTGGCTTGAAAAAAGTCGCCTCCATAACTCTTGGATTTACTGTCAAAGTCCTTTGCGTGCACCGTAACAAAAAGCTCCTCACCAGTTTGGTAGCTCTCTTTCAGGTTCTCAATGATGAATGTGGTGTGGGCTGGACTAGTACTCATGGACACACTTGTGATTGACCTGTCAGGCCCGTCCCAGTAAACAGCCTGCTGTAACCTGGAGTAGCCATCTAAACTGATTCCAAATTCAGAGAAAAATGACCTTACAACTGACTCTTCTGAACTGAATCCTGAAGAAGTGGAGTTTGGAGAGTTAGAGAGTCCTGGAACGTGCTGAGACAAAAAGCTTGGTGGAGGTTTCTTCCTTTCATTACCAATATAAGTCCATACAACCTACAAATACATAATAAATGATTATTAATCAAAAGGTCCTCCTTTGTGGGAATCATGCTTGTAGATTATATTACTAAAACTAAACCAAAAAATCATGACAATAATAAGTTCACTTAGGATACTAAATAGCATAATATGTATATTATACCACACTGTTAAATGTGTGATTCTGATTGGTTGATGAATGCTCTAAGGTGAGCAATTATTTTCAAAAACTAGTGAGTAGTTCCAGGTCTGTTGACAGCAATACAGTCATGGCCAAAAGTTTTGGCAGTGACATACATTTTGTGTTTTGCAAAGTTTGCTGCTTAAGCTGTTGTGGTGTTCATTCACATTGTTTATAGATTATTGTGCAGAGTGGTCAGATGCATTTGAAATAATTGCTAAAATTACTTCTAATAACTGCTTCATTGGCCAAAAAATGAACTTTTCACAAAAAAACTAATTTCACTGTGTTTTTGATCCTGACACAAAATGACTAGCTAACATTAATTGACTAATCATATCAGCAGCACATGTGAAAGTGTGAATGAGTACTAGTCAGGTGAAATCACTATCATACTAATTAGATTGTAAAAGCAGACTGATTGCTATAAAAGGAGGGAAGAAGTGCTTCCAATCATTGTGTTCTTGTTAGCTATGGTTACCTCCAAATAAACACGTGCAGCCATCATCGCTTTGCATCAAAATGGCCTCACATGCAAGGAAATTGCTACAAAGAATATTGCACCTGAAAGAACCATTCACCGGATCATCAAGAACTTCGAGGAGAGAGGTTCGACTGCAGTAAAGACGTCTTCAGGACGTCCCAGAGCGTCCAGCAAGCACCAGGACCATCTCCTCCTGAGGAGTCAGCTACGGAATCGTGTCACCACCAGTGCAGAGCTTGCTCAGGAATGGCAGCAGGTTGGTGTGAGAGGACAACCACGCACAGTGAGGCAGCCATCATCGCTTTGCATCAAAATGGCCTCACATGCAAGGAAATTGCTACAAAGAATATTGCACCTGAAAGAACCATTCACCGGATCATCAAGAACTTCGAGGAGAGAGGTTCGACTGCAGTAAAGACGTCTTCAGGACGTCCCAGAGCGTCCAGCAAGCACCAGGACCATCTCCTCCTGAGGAGTCAGCTACGGAATCGTGTCACCACCAGTGCAGAGCTTGCTCAGGAATGGCAGCAGGTTGGTGTGAGAGGACAACGGCCTGGTGTCAAGAAGGGCAGCAAAGAAGCCACTTCTCTCCAAGGAAAACCTCAAGGACAGACTGAAATTCTGCAGGAAGGACAAGGATTGGACAGCAGAAGACTGGTGCAAAGTTATTTTCTCTGATGAAGCTCCCTTCTGACTGTTTGGGATATCTGGAAAATCGATTGTTCGGAGAAGAAAGGGTGAACGCTACCGTTAGTCCTGTGTTGTGCCAACAGTAAACCTGAGACCATCCATGTGTGGGGTTGATTTCAGCCAAGGGAGTGCGTTCTCTCATAATTCTGCCCAAAAACACTGCCCTGAATAAAGAATGGTACTTCTTCCAATGATACATGAGCAATTTGGTGATGATCCATGCATTTTCCAACAGGATGGAGCACCATGTCACAAAGCAAGAGTGATAAAGAAGTGGCTCAAAGATCCTTACATTTAAATTTTGGATCCGTGGCCAGACAGCTCCCCGGATCTCAATCCCAAAGACCAAACACAATGAAGAGATATATAATATTTTTGTTATACTATGGGATATCTACAAATAAATATAACAAACAATAGGGAAAAAATTACACACTATTTCCATGTCTTCAACCTTTTTTATATATGGAAATCACGCTTTCTTTCTGCCGTTCTCTCTCACACACACACACACACATAGACATGCACTCGCGCACACATGCGGAGACGCGGACAGAAACTTGTCATCAGCGCTGCGGCTGCCCAGTTATCAATAAAAGAGTTTCGCAGCTGAAAAGCTACATAACATTTCTCAGTAGCGAGGTTCTTGAAGCAGTTCAACTTGAAGATTCGCTATTAGTAGATGCTGCTGCTGAATACTGCTGAGCAGGGGCGCCGCTAGGGGGGGAGTTAGGACGAATCTAAGGGCCCACGCACTTTTGGGGCTCCCAGAGGTCTGTTTTATTAGTAATAACAGTAGTAGTAGTAATATAATAGAAATTATAAATGTATCTACCAAAGAGGCTTATTTCTCCATTTCCGGTAAAATTATCTCCCCCCATTCACTGCATGGTTTCGTCCCTTCCTACGTAGCCTAGAGTCACTGAGTGAGATCAGATGGTAAACTACTGTCAAATTAGAGATGTCTTCGAGTTCGAGGGGGGCAAACCAAGCCAGACGACTTGGTCAGCCGCACTTTTAAACACATTTTAGTTTTGCTATAGAAAATCTACAAATTCACACTCGGATTACATAGAGCAGCAGCAGGAAGCGCATGAGGTTGGCATGGCAACCGGATACACGGCTGCGCTTCTATTTTGCCGCAATAAACACTTTGAAAATAATACACAACATGTCTGTCAAAAAGATCTCAAAGGAGGATTTTAAACAAATCGAAGAGTGAATTACTCATCCACTGTTTAAGAAAAATACTTTAGCTGGGTTTCCACAGGCAGGGTCACAATTATGTACAGTGTATGAAGCTAAAGGTTTTTGGGTTAAGGTTCATAATGTAGAACATTGTATGCTGTATGTGCATAGGTAACGTTAGCTAGCAAACAAAGAATACTATAGCTATACTATATACTATAGCTGTTAAGCTAATAGTCACATTTAGCTAAGTAAGATTATGATTGAGAACATTTTTTTTGTTTGCCCCAGTGAAGCATTTCTATTAATATAGCTGATTAAGTAGTCAAACTCATTCCATATCAGCAGAATAGTGTGGTACAGAAAGTCTATGTCCATAAAACAGGTTCTGAGTGATTTATGTTACTGATACCTAATAGTCAAAAGCAAGCTGCTGCTGAATACTGCTGAGCAGGGGCGCCGCTAGGGGGGGAGTTAGGACGAATCTAAGGGCCTACTCAAAGTCCTAATCCCAGCTGAACACCTCTGGTGTGACTTTAAAGGCTAGGTTGGCTTGTGCACTATATTGCCAAAAGTATTGGGACACCACCTTTTAATGAACATTTTTGACTACTTTAATTTCCACGAGTACAAATCTTAATGTTTAAACATATAGTGATATTCTAGGGAATTGTGTGCTTCTAATTTTATACTAATAGTTTGGACAGGAGTCAGGACCCTTTTCTATTCTAACACAACAATGCCTCTGTGTATAAGGCATTTTTTTTACTTTGCCCTATACACAGAGGTATTGTCGTGTTAGAAAAGAAAAGGGTCCTGTTCCTATTGGTATAAAATTAGAAGCACACAATTCCCTAGAATATCATTATATGCTTAAACATTAAGATTTGTACTCGTGGAAATAACTACTAAAGTAATTACAGATGAAACGGCATCCATGGGAGAGTTCCAAGGCAAAAGCCAATATTTTTGTTTGCTTGTGTGGTAATGTTAGGCCTATTATATTAATAGGGAAGGGGGGCCCAAAGGGGGGGGGGGACAAGCAGAAGCCCACAAATTGTGATAAACTCCGAGAACTAATAAGGCAACAATGGATCACCATCAGTCAGGATTTGGCCCAGAAGCTAATATCCAGCATGCCAGAGCGAATTGCAGAGGTTATGAAGAACACTGTAAATATTGACTCATTATATATATATATTTTTGCCAATAAAAGCCTTTAAAACTTATATGCTTCGCATTGGTTTTCAGTATACAATAGAAACATGTGAAAAAATTATCTACAAATATTGAAGCAGCAAACTTTGCAAAACACAAAAATGTATGTCACTTCCAAAACTTTTGGCCATGACTGTAGGCTTACTATGCTTTTGGGAAACGCAACCCTGATCTTTTGAAGTTAAGCCATATTCAGCCAAATTCGGCCATGCAAGAATTTACTAATTAACTGCACATTTACTGCTCCAAGAACAACAACATAATTACCTCGCTATAGTGAGAAATGTCATGTAGCTTTTCAGCTGCTGAAATATTTTAGTGATTAAGTCGTAGGGCAGCTCGGACAAACAAGTTTCTGTGCAGTGCACGTGTCAGTATGTGTGCGTTTGTACTGAGAGAGAGCAGGAGAAAGAATGCGTGCTTTACGTAGATAAAACATTTGGTTCTTCTGCTTTTGTAGGCTGTAAGCACCTTTGAAATAACTGAAAACATTTGGTGAAGTGATATGGAACTGTAATGCGGTCAAGACCTGCATAGAACTAGGGGAGAGTGGGGGCGGTTGCATCATGGTTTATTGCTTCAATCAGGAATGAGCTACAGTGATGATATTAAAAAAAAATCCTGGTGAAATAAGTTATTTTGTATGATTAAAGGTTTTGTCATACTAGGCTGTTTGCATGAAGCGCTGTGAAGTCATATTATAATCAGTGTTTTCTTAGCTTCTAATAGTCATAGCTATGTGTGTCAAAGATATTGTATCAAGCTAGTATAGCAAGTTTTATCACAGCTGTCAACATGTTGTTGCAACCGTTCCAACATTCTGTCTCATATCATGTAATTGCCACAGCATAACAACATTTTTATTTTATGGATTAATTAAAAAACAAACTTTCAATAGTCAGGTGTCTCTCTTTTAAATAAAAAGGTTTTTAAAAAGTCTAATGTGGACTAATTTACTTATCTCTCACCCTCTCTTTGTCTCACACACATACATACATCACATGCACGTACACACACACTCACTCACTAACAAGTCAAAGGTAGATTGGTCTAATTTGAATCTGAAAAATAAGACTGAATTCAAATCGGTTAACTGCTAGTTTGTCCAACTTGTTCTTAAGACAGTTTTAACATAGTGGCTATGCAACTGGCCGCAGTTCAGTTCAGTTAAGCTTTCACAGAAGTAGGCTATTATTACATTTCAGTGACTTGGTTTTGATTAAATTAATATTTTGTAGTCACATGGATTACTTTAACAATGTCTTTCCCACCTTTCTGGGCTTCAAATGCGTGTTGCGTTGCTGCCTATGGAGGGACAGAAAGTTCTCGGATTCCATCAAAAAATATCTTCATTTGTGTTAGAAAGATGAACGAAGGTCTTACGGGTGCAAACGACATGACATGCGAGAAGATGATTGCGGATTCAAAAGTGCAACTTTTGTTAATGAAAGTTTAATTGCTTAGTTTAATATAAGTGAGTTTGTCTTTACTGTTGCTGTGTTTTCATAAAAATTAAATAAATAAATAAAATAGCAATGAACCACAAATTATTGTATTAAATTAAGGGGAAATCGAACGGCCATTCATTTGTGTTACAACGCTGGTAAAACATATTGTCCTTATTCATTTTGTTAATAAAAGTTCAACGTTTAATATAGCTAATTGAATTTGTCATTGTACTCTTATTGCATGGCCAAGGTTTTTTTTTTTTTGGTCTGTTTGTTTTGCATTATTAATAATGAGATAGGCCACAAACTAAGCATTCGTTTTAAAGTAAGGGGGAAATCCAACAAACCTTTTATATTTGTTTCAACGCGGGTATACATAGCTAAGTCTTACTCGTCCTGTTCATAAAAGTTTTGTGTTTAATATAAGCGACTTTGTCATTGTAGTATTGATGATGTTGTGTGTGTGTGTGTGTGTGTGTGTGTGTGTGTGTGTGTGTGACCGAGAGAGCTCAACGCGCTGCAAATGAAAAAAAAAAACACACACATGCAAATAAAGAAAACATGAAAATATATTTGACAACAAACATGCCATATATAAGTCTTTCTCGTCCTGTTCATAAAAGTTTTGTGTTTAATATAAGCGAGTTTGTCATTGTAGTATTGATGATGTTGTGTGTGTGTGTGTGTGTGTGTGTGTGTGTGTGTGACCGAGAGAGCTCAACGCGCTGCAAATGAAAAAAAAAAACACACACATGCAAATAAAGAAAACATCTTCATCAATTTGACAACAAACATGCTGCAAATTCTCATAATACAACCAAATACAGAAACGCGCTGCAAATACTCACAACACAAACAAAAAAACGCAATGCAAATACAACACAAACAAAAACAGAAACGCGCTTCATATATGAACAGACCACATCTGAAATGTTTAAGGTAACTGCAAAGTGACTAACATGGCTGGGACACGTTTAATAATGTTTGCTCTGAAAGGTGAGTTTTTTTAATTTATTTTAACATCCTGATCATAGATTCCTTAGCTTTTTTTATAGGCTATTATTAGCCTAATTAAGCTGACTAAATACACAATTACTGTAACTGTGAAAGGTTATGTAAGCTGGCTAACTTACTTTTACAACTTCCCTTAACAAAAATTAACCATATGGTTTTACTATTAAAATTAATTAATTCGCCTAATAAACACATTTAGCCTATTATATAAAACAAACTACACACACTACACTATAGTTTAACCATGGTAGGCCTGTTTGTACAACTGTGGTTATAAGTCGCCTACTTAATATTACTAAGGCTATCCATACCAGATTTTTACTTAAGTAAAAGTACTGAAGTACTTGCTTTTAAAAGTACTTAAGTACCAAAAGTAAATTTCCTTTTTTATGTCAATGCACTGTTTTATTATTGTTGTTTGTAATACTTGCAATACTTTCAATACCTTATGCCTCTGAAGCAACTTACAATACATTACACGCCTACGTAATATACTGGCTTGTAGTGGAATGAAGATCTTTTAGAATGTTAAAAACCTATAGAAACCAAGTGAGTTGACCAATATTATATATATATATATATATATATATATATATATATAAAAAAAAGATCACAATATCTCTGAAAATATTTCTCTGATATGACAACCAAGTGAGTTGACCAATATTATATATATATATATATATATATATATATATATATAATTTTGGTATGATGTTTGTCTTTCAAATGAAGTGGTTACATTTAAAGTCATAAGTTTCCAGAAAAAAGAACTCAAGTAAAGTACAGGTACTTAAAAAGTACAGTAATCAAGAAAATATACTTTGTTACTGTCCACCTCTGATTAACAATAGTTGTTCAGTTCTTTTACGAACACTGCATAGAATTTTTGCAAAAATAATTGTAAAAGTCATGTAAATTACTGAACTGTGTGTGTACAGAACAAGATTAATAGCTAAGCAACTGTGAGAAATAAATATTTGAATGAACTTACCAGACAACAAATGATTACCAATAGACACAGCCCAGTAAAAAACCTCCGTAAACATGATCTTTCCCTGTGAACTGTAAAAGCAATATGTTGTCAATTTATTAAACCTACTGTGGTTATGAACCAATTTCAGTAAAAATCAATGCTGAATGGGGGAAAATGGTGCCCAAAGGTACAACAAAATGAAAATAATTTTCTTTTCTTTTCTTTTTGGTGAGACCATTAAAAATTAAAGCAGCTTTTGTGCTATGAGCCAATCATATCTGAAATTGTCCTATTAATATTAAGAAGTGTTCTGAAATAACTTACAGTGTTGGTCCTGAGATTCAAGTTCCATTTTATTTTTTGAAGGCATACTTTATAAGACATGTAACTGTAAAAGTAATAGTCCGATGGTGTTTTCATTTAATGGTAGCCTAAATGTTTCTCATATAAAGTCTGTTTCAGTCTGTGTTTTTCAGGTTGTCTCATCTACACTCCAGAGAGAGGAGCTTACAAGGCCCTCCCCCTCCCCTACCTCGGTGCCTCAGACCACATCACTGTCATGCTAATGCCCGCAAACAGACCGCTCATTAAAGTCACCAAACCAGTTCACAAACAGATACAAGTGTGGCCGGAAGGGTAGTCTTGGCTCATGAATATTAATTAGTTCAAATGACGCCTCTGATTTGTTGAAAAAAGGGAATGAGTCACCATAGGGATGGAGGTACAAGTAGGCAGAGCTTACAACTGACTCTTCTGGTCTTAAGGAGAAGTAGAGAATACAGGTTATGCGCAACAGACTTTCGTATTCTGTTAACCGGTCATCGCTTCCGGTTCAAGCATTTTGCATATGCTTTGTTAAATTTGAAGCAGTTTTACTCAAGATGCCTTCAAAGCAGATACCAAAGATTATCATAACCAATGTCCATCACATATGCAGACTGATATCTAAAAGTTTTTTTATTTTTATTCTATTCACTAACATTTAGATATAAAAATTAAATAAAACGTCAACAATGAAAAAAAAACAGCTTAACAGTTTAACTGATTATCTTAAAAGTCCATAGATATCACTATTAGGCCTATTTATTACAGCTGTTAACATGTTCTCCGACAAGCGGAAGTGATGAGACCTGTTTTTCGGGTTTCGAAATATAGCCTACCCTACACTCTTAAAAATAAAGTTGCTTCAAAAGGTTCTTCAAGCGAGGCCATAGAAGAACCATTTTTGGTTCCACAAAGAACCATTCAGTCAAAGGTTCTTTAAAGAACCATTTCTTTCTTACGTTTTTATAATCTGAAGAACATTTTTTCGCCACAAAGAACCTTTTGTGAAACAGAAAGATTCTTCAGATGTTAAAGGTTCTTTATGGAACCGTTTAGACAAAAAGATTCTTCTATGGCATCGTGAAGCACCTTTATTTTTAAGAGTGTATAGAGTCCTGCAATGAGCAGAGACAAAAAGCTGGGCAAAGCATTTTTCTTCCTTTTATTATATATAGGTAACAACTTACAAGGCATGAAAGTGTGGGAATTGATTTGCACACAATATTAAACATGCCTGAAACTGCCGCTGTCAGAAGTCAAGTCAAGTTAAGATATATATATATGGGGGCCGGAACCCATAAATCGCGTTCCGGGCCCCCTCTCCCTCGTCTGGTCCTTGGTATCGTCCTAATGGTGCTTTTCCATGCATGGTACGGTTCGGCTCGGCTCAGTTTGCATTTCCACTGCAGTTTAGTACCGCTTTAGAGTGGGTGGGATTATAGGCATGTCGTTATCAGGGCTGCTACTGGCCAAATAGTTGCCTTAAGCAGAATTGTATTGTTATGCCCCCTCTCCCAAATATTATGGAAGTAAAAAAATACAACAAAAAAAAACACCTACGATAGGGGTCAAAATAGAACATTATTAAAATATTAAAGTAAATAGATAAATACATTGTAATTAAACTGTATTATTTACAAAGTACAATTGTAGTTCTAGCAAAAAATACAAACTAAAATTACACATATTAAATAAAACATTTTAAAAGATTAAATTTGATCAAAATAAATAATAATAAATTAAATCAAAACAGCTTCATTCTCATTTGTAACAAATTTCAGTACTATGCACTTCTAAATAAACAGTTTTTAGTTAAAAAACATAAGTAAATTAAAAAAATACAAACTAAAATTACACATATTAAATAAAACATTTTAAAAGATTAAATATCAAAATAAACAATAATAAATTAAATGAAAAACCGCTTCATTCTCTTTTGTAACAAATTTCAGTAGGTTATTGACCCTGCATTAAATGAAGCAGAAGATATTAGTCACTGAAGAATTACTGAGTGCACTTCTAAATAAACAGTTATAAGTTAAAGCTGCAGTCCGTAACTTTTTTTGGCTAAAAATGATCCAAAAATCAATATTTGAGCAAGTACATAACCAGCCAGTGTTCAAAATTATCGCCTTTAGCCCGATTCACAACGGTTAGCTTATAATAATGTTTTCTAATTTGAGTGGTACGGGTAGGTTTTCTCATCTTGGTCTGTCCTCATCCTTCCATCTCCTTTTCTCTCACCTCGCCTGTCCTTACCCCCAGGTATGCCTCAGCCGCCGTGATCAGCTCCCCCCAGAGAGGGGGAGGACGGTCTGCGAGGGGCGATGGGGGTATGTGACGAGTGGGGTGGGGCCGAGAGCCGTGGGAACGGAGCGAGGCTGGTGGAGTTAATGATAATGAGCGACACCTGTGCCACACACCGGTCTCGAGCACGGAGGAGCTCCGGAAGGATAAAAGGAGGAGCGACGACAGTGAAGGACGAAAGAGGACAAGCCCTGGACTTTATTTTGTTTTGTTTGTGTGCGGCAGTCGTCCGTGAGGGGCTGTCACGCTATTTTCAGTTTTGTATTCATTTTGTTATTAAAATATGTTTAAATATTCGCCGGTTCCCTCTTCATTGAACTACGAACTTTGTTACACCCCCCAACACAGCCGATTCGCCTTTGAGGGAGTGGCATATCAATACACGGTCCTATCATTCGGACTGTCCCTGGCTCCCCACACTTTTACGAAGTGCATGGACGTGGCTCTTTCCCCTCCAAGACAGAGTGGAATCCGGCAAGTTCAAGTATGAGTCTAGCATAACACGGCCAGATTGTACTGGTTCCCCATAGCGTCTTAGCGATGCAGTACGAGTGAAGTATCGATAGGGAACATAATAGGTTACTAACGTAACCTCGGTTCCCTGAGATACGGGAACGAGTACTGTGTAACTAGCCGTGCTATGCAGCTGCATGACTCAGTCGTCTCTTGAGTCGAAGTAACCTGAGGATCCTATGGCAGCAGGCCCGGTTATATAGCCAGATGTTCCCGCCCATTCTGGCGGGCTCTGGCGGGTTCCATCGCCATAGGCTCGTGCAGCTCCGCTGCCGAGCAATTGGTTCGATTTTTTAATATCACTGCACGAAACAATGGCCGTGCAGTTACACTGCATTATTAAAAAAGGCTTCTGTCATCGAAGAAAAAGGAGTTTTCCCATAGCGTCTTAGCAACGCAGTACTCGTTCGTGTATCTCAGGGAACCGAGGTTACGTTAGTAACCGAGTACGATAGTCCTGTAAGTGTAACAACAGCAATTACCAGGCTTTTGGCACCCTTTGCAGGCAATTGTAAATTATTTATTTTGTATTACATTATGTATCTTAACAGTGTTATTCAATGAAACCATATGATTATTATTAATTAACCAATCATTATTCCCTCATTGTTTTTATATAAAGCATTTCAAGTCATTTTAAAGGCTGTTGTTCACTTAGGTCTGTTATTATTACCACAAAAATATTAGGCTATCTGAATACTTCTTTGTTAATTATTATTTGAAGCAGGGACTCTGTTTTCCAAATGGCAAGGGGTGGCACCTGAAATCTGGTTGACCACTCCAGGTGCCCCCCTATCAGATGTCTTGCGATTGGCTTGTTTTTATGAAATTTCTAACGGTATCAGTGGCGGGCAATAGGAAGCTTCCTCAGGCGGCTTTCTTCTCTTCATAAACTTAATTTTAGACAATGACAAATGTCGAGAGCACTGTAATATAGCGCGACAGCGCATCCATGTAATGAGCGAGCACGAATCTCTCTACTCGCAAGACAATTTCCTTCACTCTCACACAAAACTGGACATGCTCTTTACAATATACAGTGTTCTCTTATGAATTGGCTTTACTCTCGCTCAGATATTGCGTGTGCACGCTCAAACTTTGTCCTTGCATCATTGAAGACAAGAAGAGCTTTTTTAATTCAGGTAACGAGTAGGCTTATCCAACTAAATGGAAGCAAGCTGATTATAGTCAGCCTTCTCTAGGTATTTGTTTTATTACTTAATACTTATTTGAGTTAAGTGCCCATTGTAAATATGCATTTATCAAATTATTTTATTTTATTTAGAGCATTTGTATTTTGTTGTTTTTGTATATAGTTCTACAATAAAAGCGTATCAACCAGGCCAGGTTTAATATTGTCCCATCCATTGCTATAGTAATCACTATGTCAACCATTGCTATTTTGAGAGTGAATTCCGCATAAGTATGCGGATGTCATTCTCAAAACAATGCAAAGTGTGTGCGGCAGAAAACGTCTCCAGGTTATGCATGTAACCATGGTTCCCCGAAGGGGAACGAGACGCTATGGGAACACCTTCAGCGTGTCCACGCTCTGAATCACATGTGTAATCAGTCCAATGGATGGGCGAAAAGTCACGGGCGGGGTGACGTAGCGACCAGGAAGCTTAAAAGCACGTGCAGTGGAACTGGCGTCAGTTTCTAGGAATGAAGCAAGCACTCGCAGGGATGCCCAGAAGTATGGCACTGAGATAATTCGTTCCCTAGGGGAACCATGGTTACATGCATAACTTGACGACGTTCCCCTACAGGAACTCGAGCAGCGTCGAAACGCTATGGGATATTATGAGTATGCCCACACCGCCAGACTTACAAATCCCTGCCTAGTGTGGAAGAGCACAGCTAGGGTGAGAGAACAGAAGAGCCAGGAGTGGCTCGCATATCTAGGCCACAGAACCTGATGAACATGAGGGGCGTGGACCAACCCGCTGCGTTGCAGATGTCCTGCATAGACACACCTGCCAGAAAGGCCTTGGAGGCCGCTACGCTTCTAGTTGAGTGAGCCTTGACCCCAGAGGCGAGGGGAGATCAGAGGACTCATAAGCAATGGAGATGGCATCCACTATCCACCGGCTGAGGGTCTGTTTTGTAGCAGGAAGACCTTTCTTAGGGGGACCGTAGCACATGAATAGTTGGTCCGCCCTTCTCCACATGGCAGCTCTGTGGACGTATGTGTCCAGTGCTCGCACTGCACACATACACAATTAAGCTTCTGCTGGTCGGGCTCCCGGGAAGGGAGGAGGACAGAAGGCCTAGAGTACGGCAGGCCATGGTGTAGAGGAGGGAACCTTAGGGACACCCATAACTTCCACAGCTCCGGGTGGGGGTGAAAGATCGTACCCTCCGCCTGTGAGAGGAGGTCCCTCCTGATGGGAATCTCCCATGGAGAGCCGTCGAGGAGGGAAATCAGGTCCGAGAACCATACTCGGCCCGGCCAGAACGGGGCCACTAGCAGTAGACGGACCCCCAGCCAGAACGGGGCCACTAGCAGTAGACAGACCCCGTCCCGGCGCACTCTCTCCAGAACTCCCAGGAGCAGAGTGATTGGGGGAAAAGTGTACAGACGAAGCCTTGACCAAGTCTGTACCATGGCATCCAGCCCCAGTGGAGCTGGATGAGTCAAAGAGAATCAGAGGGGACAGTGCAATGTCTCTCGAGTCGCAAACAGGTCTACCTGAGCCTGGCCACAAACTCTCCATATCTGCTTCACCACCTCGGGCCCCTGCCTCGACAGGATGTCTGCTCCCATATTGAGATGCCCAGGGATGTAAACTGCTCCTAGCGAGAGGAGTTTGCCCTGGGACTACACAAGGATCTGGTGCGCCAGCCTGTACAGGGGGCGCGAACGCAAACCACCGCTGTGTTGTCGGTGCGCACCAACACATGGCGATCTTTTAGGTCCGGGAGGAAGTGTCTCAATGCTAGAAACACGGCCAGCCTCTCCAGGCAGTTGATCTGCCACGTGAGATGGCGACCACTCCACAGACTGCGAGCCGAGCAGCCACTCATGACCACTCCCCAACCAGTGAGGAATGCGTCCGTCACTAGAGTTACGCGACGACAAGGAGCTCCCAGCACCGGGCCCTAAAAAAAGAACCAAAGTTTCCTTCACATGTCTAAGGCACATAGACAGCGCCGCATGACCTTGAGCATGCGAAGCGGGTTTCCCCTCTGAGAGAACCCCTTGGTCTTGAGCCACCACTGTAGGGGTCTCATCTACAGCAGGCCAAAAGGTATCACGTTGGACACAGCTGCCATCAGACCCAGCAGTCTCTGAAACTGCTTGAGTGACCGGCCTTCTCTTACTCTCGTGACTGCTGTGAGGATCGACTCGATCTGAGCAGGGGACAAACGTGCCTGTATCATGGTCGAATCCCACACCACACCCAGATAAGTGGTCCTCTGTAATGGAAAAAACACACTATTCTTGGCGTTTACTCTTAACCCCAGCGCTTTCATGTGGGCAAGAACGACATCTCGATGCCGAACCGCCACCTGCTCCGATTGAGCTAGTATAAACCAATCGTCGATATGATTCAGTATGCGGATGCCCTGGAGTCGCAGTGAAGCCAGAGCAGCATCCACACACTTTGTGAAAGTGCGGGGTGAGAGTGCAAGGCCGAAAGAAAGAACCCGATATTGGTAAGCTCCGCTGCCACCATAGCTGCCATAGACCGTCCAATAGCGCAGGCGGTCTCCTTGGTGGCGTGGAGAGACAGATCAGCGGTTCTTCTGAGCTCAGTTATGTTCTCAGAATTGATCTCCTCGCCCGCATCCAGCTCTTTCAGCAGGTCAGCCTGGTACGCCTGTAACACAGCCATTGTGTGCAGACACGCACCAGCCTGACCCGCTGCCGTGTACCCTTTGCCCCCCAGCGCTGACGTTGTACGCAGCGGCTTGGAGGGCCATACCGGAGCTTTCAAGGACAATGCTGCACCAGGGGACAGATAGCTAGCAAGCGTCTGTTAAACCCGGGGAATCACCCTGTAGTCGCGCTCACTCAATCCCGCCACATTGCCATAGTAGTCAGAAGCAGGGATGAAGAGGCAGGCCGAGAATGGCCTTGCCCACAACCTCGAAACCTCGGTGTGGAGGTCGGGGAAGAATGGCAGGTTCCGGTGTGGAGGAGGCGGAGAAAGCGTTCATCCAACTTGCTTTTCTGAGCCTGTTTCTCAGCGGGCCAATCAATGTTCAACTTGGCAACGGCACGAGTAACTACCTCTACTAGCTCCTCATACTGAGGCAATTGAGGGGGCGAATCCTCATCGACACCCTCCACATCAACCTCCACGGAGGAAGACAGGCGGAGCATCGAGCCCTCTCCCCGGAGGGAAGAAACCACGGAGCAGGCTTCCGATCCCAGAGAGCGGGCACTGGATCTGGTGCATGGGTAAGGAAGAAGAGATCCTTCCAGGAGCGAAGCATACACAGCGGCAGACGCTCGCAATGTGGGCAGTCAGCTCCCTCGAGAGCCGGCTCTACGTGCTTCGCTCCCAAGCAGACCACACACAGACTGTGTGTATCCCCGCCCGTAATATAACGTGGGCAGGGAGGAACACACAGCCTATAACGCTGTCTGCTCTTGCCCTTCAAGTGCTTAGTCTTATTGTCTTAGCCTCAGCTTTAGACATAATGGAGCTTATTGGTTGGGACAAACAACACTAAATAAGACTCACAACAAAGAGTTGACTGACACACACACACAAATCGCTTGCTGAATGACAGAAAGCTGACGCCGGTTCCACCGCACGTGCTTTTAAGCTTCCTGGTCACTACGTCACCCCGCCCATGATGTCTTGCCCATCCATTGGACTGATTTCACACATGATTCAGAACGTGGTCACAGTGAAGGCATTCCCATAGCGTTTCGACGCAGCTCGAGTTCCTGAAGGGGAAACAAAAGTTATACATTTTGAATGGATTATAGCCTAGAAAGCTCACAAAGAGCGCTAGCTCCCTTAAAAAGCTTTCACTCTTTGTTCATCGCGATCTCACAAAGTTCTGTTATTACCAATGAATCTCTCTACACTGCATCTATTATTTACATCGTGTATACACTCTGTATGTTATAATGAAAGTTTTCGATTGTATAACTCAGCACAGAACAAAAACTGGTGTGTATTGTAGCCTTTAGATATGAGACAAAACCAGCATGTACTGTCATGAGGATGATGAAAGTGTTTTCATTTGAGTAAAGCCTTTAAGTTCCTTTAAGTGTTTTTCTTTATTGAATATGTACAATTTCTCATGTGGTAACATCTCATTTATTTGATTTTATTCAACCCAAAAATATTAACCTAATTAACCTATGCATTAGGTCAGGGGTTTTCAACCCAGGGTGGCGCCAGCACCTGTCAAGGGGGGCGCGAGCATCAGTTAATTCAGAGACATTCCCTTGAGGATTTATGAATATGAGTTAGCAAATCTTTAGCCATCTACTAGGGGGCAATTTGACTCCCACTGCTAGTCGACAGTTAGAGCAGAGTTGACTCGAGTATCAGTCACGCTTATTGACAGTGAAAGATGATTTACAGTTAGCCGTGTCGGAAATCCAACCACGGATTGGCATGTTATCTTAGAAACAGGCTTAGCCATCACATTAAATCAGGTAAACTGGTTATATATTTATATTTCAGTATAATTACGTACACTATACCAGAGGTGGTTCTAAACCCTTTTTAGGTGGGTTTCAGCCCCCTATCTGTCACCTTAGCCCCCCAAAACTATCTTAACGATCAGGCCAGTGCTGCTTCCTCAAGAAAGTTTTTCATTCTCACATGTTTTAAGTCTTGTCAGTTTAAACATTAAAGTAATTTTAAGCCATTTAAGCCCAATACATCTCAGTGCAGTACGCACACACTGTGATAGAGCATTTCTATGCGCACCGCTCACACACCTGAAGTGCACAAACAGATAGCCTTCTCAGACAGCAGGTGAATACCAATGGCTGTTTTGACAAGTATCCTTGTAAGCACAGTCGGTTGTTTTAAGTGAATGTAAACAGTAAAGAAAATATCAGATGTAGATCAGTATAACAGATCCGTGCATTTCTTATATAAATGTTAATCAAAAAGAGCAAAAGAAAAATAATTTGCTTCTTTAATAGCTTTAATGGATATTTGCGTTATGCTGATGTCAATAAAGTAATTCGGTGTGAATACAGTAATGGGGGGGGGGGTGTTGGGTGTTGGGTGTTGGGGGGGGCGCATGTCCTAAAAGGTTGAAAACCCCTGGGATAGGGTACTTTCCTGCCAAGCAATACGAAATACCTCTAGTTTTGTCTTCCTCCAGCTGCACACCATTTTCCGGGCTGCTCTCTTTAGGGTGCGAGTGTGCTCATTATACCACGGTGTCAGACTGTTTTCCTTAATATTCCTTAAGCGTAAAGGAGCAACCGTATCTAAAATGTTAAAAAAGAGAGTCCATAGTTTCTGTTACATCATCAAGTTGTTCTGAGGTATTGGATATGCTAAGGAATTGCAATAAATCAGGAAGATTAAAATTAAATTAAAATCACCAACAATTAAAACTTTATCTGCAGCCAGCACTAACTCAGAAATAAAATCAGCACATTCTTTAATAAAGTCTGTATGGTGCCCTGGTGGCCTGTTTTATTCAACCCAAAAATATTAACCTAATTAACCTATGCATTAGGTCAGGGGTTTTCAACCCAGGGTGGCGCCAGCACCTGTCAAGGGGGGCGCGAGCATCAGTTAATTCAGAGACATTCCCTTGAGGATTTATGAATATGAGTTAGCAAATCTTTAGCCATCTACTAGGGGGCAATTTGACTCCCACTGCTAGTCGACAGTTAGAGCAGAGTTGACTCGAGTATCAGTCACGCTTATTGACAGTGAAAGATGATTTACAGTTAGCCGTGTCGGAAATCCAACCACGGATTGGCATGTTATCTTAGAAACAGGCTTAGCCATCACATTAAATCAGGTAAACTGGTTATATATTTATATTTCAGTATAATTACGTACACTATACCAGAGGTGGTTCTAAACCCTTTTTAGGTGGGTTTCAGCCCCCTATCTGTCACCTTAGCCCCCCAAAACTATCTTAACGATCAGGCCAGTGCTGCTTCCTCAAGAAAGTTTTTCATTCTCACATGTTTTAAGTCTTGTCAGTTTAAACATTAAAGTAATTTTAAGCCATTTAAGCCCAATACATCTCAGTGCAGTACGCACACACTGTGATAGAGCATTTCTATGCGCACCGCTCACACACCTGAAGTGCACAAACAGATAGCCTTCTCAGACAGCAGGTGAATACCAATGGCTGTTTTGACAAGTATCCTTGTAAGCACAGTCGGTTGTTTTAAGTGAATGTAAACAGTAAAGAAAATATCAGATGTAGATCAGTATAACAGATCCGTGCATTTCTTATATAAATGTTAATCAAAAAGAGCAAAAGAAAAAGGTTTAAAAGGCATTAGTTTACAGTGATAAAATTAAATTTAAGTGTTAGATGAGGTAGAAATAGTTCCCTAGGATAACATTTGCAAGTTAGCACTTCTAAATACTGTACCATAAATATTTTTTTCTCATCATGCTCATTTTGCCACAGTACTATTAGGCTACAGTTATTTACTATTTTCAGCACTCACAACCGCATTTTCGGAAAACATGCGCTGTATGAACTGGACAACTACCGTTAGTTGTAATAGAGTGGTGCAACTATGATGTCACTTTGTAGGCAAAAACCCGGAAGCGAGTTAGCATTTTAGCACTTCCGGTTCCATCGTCCCATGCAGAGTCAATGGGTTTTTTTGAATGGAGGTTTGATTAAATCCCCTACCAGTTACACCCCACTCGTGATTTTTTAAAACTTATGTTTCTTAAAAAAGACAGTTGCTAACAAGTTGCTAAATGGGACTACAGGCACCGTCAGAGACATTAAACGTCATCACGCTGAACAGTTGATCAATTTACAGTATATTCCAATTGTAGTATAATTTATAGTACAATTAATTGTTGAATAACCAATTAATAGTTTCCCGCATTTTATATTGTTGTTTGACAATGTTTTTTTGCTTTGCCCCAAAATGCCACACAAGTGTTCGGATGGAAGATGCTTGTTTTATCGCTTTCCTACTGATACGGCTCTGGGTTCGGACCATATGATTATTCCATGTAAACATCACATTTACCAGCTTAGTCGCGGTGAAAGTGAAACTTTAACAATGCATAGTGCTTAAAGCCACGTTAAAATTAAATGTTTACGGCCACAGTTGTTAGAAAGCAGAAAGATTGAGGATTTTCTAGAAGCAAGGATAAAATAAAATTTTGTGTAATGTTACCCACCCTAACAAAATGATAGCTGAAATGTTGTATTTTATTCACTAATTTAAGTTTAATCTTACCATCCAAAAACTTGCTCACTCTGCTGTTAATAGATTAAATGCACTAGAATTGTATTGAATAGTACGTGGAGATACGTTTTTAATTAAAATATTCATATTAAGGATTTATTGACTTTTAATGCACCTTGTTTCGAAATGTACAGAAATACGTGCTTACCTATGTCCTTTAGTTATGATTATTTCATTTGTTCACTATATTATTTATTACTAATGTCTCATTTCAGTTTGGCTCTAGTTTTGTATTTATTCCAGTTTATATGAAAAGTTTCATGTAGCGTGGGTTAAAATTCATCCACAGAAGTAAATCCTGGTGGTGGTGACGTCGAAGGCGAGCGATCGTGGTTCTGTAGTTCCTTTATAGACTATAGCCTAAGTTTAGCTTTTAAGTTCCGGCACTTTTATTCAGGCTTCAAAATTCATAAATTCACCATCCCCCGATCAGTGGAGGATCGACAAATGGAGGACAAACTCACTAATGTCGCTTTTCCACTGCATGGTACGGCACGGTACGGTTCACTTTGGGGGGTTTTCCACTGGGTACAGTACCTGGTACCAGGTACTTTTTTTAGTACCACCTCGGTTGGGGTTCCAAGTGAACCGTACCATTACCAAAACGTGACGTGTAAACACTGCTGATCACGGATTGGCCGGAGAGAATCGTCATTACCTACGTCACTGAACTTGCGACACAAACACAAAAGAACCACTAGATTTAAATCAGCACAGCCAGCGAAGGATCGAACGCAACTGTTTTGAACGAGCGCACCTTTTTTAACAACCAAAAAGTTTTGTTGTCTGTTGCGGAAGAACAGACGTTCCTCTCATTGATAGCAGAGGAGCGGATCCAGAGAGAGCTTGATGGGGCGACGTGGAATGAAAAAGTTTTTTTTAGGAGTCGTGGTAGTAGAGTCGGCCCAACTATAACGACATATGAATAATCCCGCCCACTCTAAAGCGGTAATGAACTGCAGTGGAAACACAAACCGAACCGAGCCCTACCGTGCCGTGCCATACTGAGCCGTACCGAGCCAAGTCGTACCACGCAGTGGAAAAGTGCCATAACTCACACCCCACACCTGCTTTGATCTGCACTTCACACATTCACTATTCACAGGTCTTCAAAACAAAAGACTAGGAAAGCTTCAGGCCCAGACGTTGCCTGTTTAAAAGACTGCACTGACCAACTGGCCCCCATCTTCACACAGATCTTCAACAGATCTCTGGAGCTGTGTGAATTTCCCTGCTGCTTCAAATGCTCAACTATCATTCTGTTCCCCAAAAAACCCAAAATCACTAGACTTAAAGACTTCAGACCTGTCGCTCTCACATCTGCGGTCATGAAGTCGTTTGAGAGATTGGTATTCACCTACCTGAAAGCCATCACTAGACCCTTGCAGGATCCTCTTCAATTTGTGTACAGAGCAAACAGGTCTGCAGATGATGCAGTCAGCATGGAACTGCATTATATTCTGCAACATCTCGATAGACCTGGGCAGTGGTGTAGCGTCTGGGTATGCAGGTACATATGGGCCCAGGAAGTTTTGGGACCCGCCGAGCTGGGGGGAACTTTTAATTGAAACGAGGTAAAGAATAGAGCTCTGCATGGGCCCGGCCCTTGTCCAACAGCTTATGAGAATTCTCGGCCCAAGTCCGACTGGATACCATGACTTTTTTCTCTCTCTCTACCCCATTACACAGCTATTAAAATAGTTCAATTTTGGTTTTTAATGGCATATTTCTTTTTGTTTCTTTATTAAGTTAATTTAGAAATATGTTTGGAACATTTTATGTTTGTTAAATTCAAGTTTTTTGTTTTTAAAGGAACAACCAAGCGGCAGCGGCAGACAGTGAGTTGAGCATTATGTTTGATCAATTTAGCCTTCTCAAACCAAAATAAACAGACATAAAACACCATGCATTTCACAGTATTAATTTAAACATTTAACCAAGATAAATGAGCGCTGTTAGGCGCATATCCAATCGTTTGTGCGGAGAGTGGAAGCTGAGTCGCGCTTTGCAGTACATGGAGGCACCAGCGCGATCACTTGCGGTTTTTTTTTTTGAACAGTGGAAACTTAAAAATATGCCGTCAATTTTGCTCATAAAGGTAAGAGTACACATCATTCGTAACTGCAAATGTTCTACTTGTATTTGTGTGCACTCACAATATCAACAAAACCTTGTGCTTTTGTAAAATAAGGAAAACAAACAGGATGCGCTTCCTGTCGTCTTGGTCTTGAGCAGGAGCGCTTCACCGACATGATAAATATATTTTAAAACAAAATAATTCAAATCGAAAACAAAAAATCTTTCATTATGTAATCCGTGCATTTCTTTCTAAAGGCATGTCCAATGAGGAGATGGCGAGTCAGGTTCGTCAAATTAAGTTTTGCAACATTGACTCAGAAAACATTAGTTTATTAACAAATAATTCAAATATCCCCTCACAATTTTATTTACTTTTATTTGTTTTTTATAAATTTTTTTGTTTGTTTTTTGGACCCCTGTGCCAAAATTGTGTTTGCATTCAGTAGCCTATACGGCAGCATTTTTGTGCAACGTTTAAAGATAACTAAATAAATAAGATTAACGTCATAATATTTTAAGAATAAAGTCAAAATTAGGATAATAAAATCAGGTTATATTGTGTGAAGTTAATGTGAAAATTTCACCGATAGGCCTACTCCTCCAAAAAAAAAAAAAAAGTCTGTGGCATCCGTCATTCTATGAATTATCTCACTACAAATTAAAGAGACGTTTATTGTTTGTATGTTATCATAAAATTGACAGAAGGCTGAGACTTTGTAGTAACAAAGCACAAAGCTGCGATTATTGGGTGGCTTGCATGCTACAAATAATGAATGGACTTGAAAACTTTAAACATAATTTCCAAGCATTAGCCTAGACCGTAAATAAAACAGCTTGTGAACAGTCACTATTCACATAATGTTATTTACTTCAGAAAAATCAACAATAGGGCCTAAGTTAA